>NC_069691.1:12124463-12429118 GCF_023699985.2 Odocoileus virginianus | reverse complement strand
TTATATAGCCATTGTGTAGCAACATGCCAGGCTGATGGTAGACACAAAAATCTTTGGGTGAAATAATGGATCCATGAATACTAGCTGAATTCATGAGTGCTAACTTCAGAAGCAGAATAATTATAGGGCTATAATCAATGTTTATGAAGAGACACAAATGAAATGTCCTCATCTCACAAAATACTTCTAGAATTAGTATATATGCTTCCGAGTTATCTCTTCATATTTCTAACCAAAAGTTGAAAACTGAGTTATAGATAAGCTTCACAGTATTTTAATGAAAATGAAAATAGCTCAACTATAATTAAATTATCCTTAGAGGCAAATATAAATAAACTGAAAGAGAACAACTAAGTGAAGATTAAATGGGTGAAGATTTGAGAACTGTTTATCAATTATCATTTTTAGAATGTCTGTAGTTTGGGCATGAGATCAGGTTAAAATATTCTAACACTAATTGATTTAAGAATAATATAATTTCCTAATTACATGAATTATAATATTATTTCATTTTAATAAATCAAGAATGTTTAATCATATAAGAAGTTTGTTCATAGCAGTGTGTGGTCATGAAAGAGAATTTGCAAAATATATGCTTTCTCTGTTCTCCTTAAGTTCACAAATGATTTCAACAAATTATGTTTTAACAGTTATAGAGGTTTGAGAAGACTTCCCTCATTGGTTTATGCAGCTTCAGACTTCTTATTTCAATGGTGTGGGAAGTATAAAGGCAATATTTGACATATGTAAGAAACATATTATTGGGAGAAAAAAAGTTAAAAAAAAAAACAAGGAGCTAAAAGATTCATATCAACTGAGGGTAAATCATCAAAATTTTTTAGCTGTTTTCCCCCACATCTTTGTTTTAAAGTAAATAAAAGATATCAGCTTTTTACTATGTATTGATTTCTTCCAGTAAATCTTACCATGATTGCTAAAAAAGATCTTATGGGACACAATTTAGCAACTAATACTTTAAGGGATTTCCAGGTGGCCAGTGGTAAGAAAAAATCTGCCTGCCAATGCAGGAGATGCAAGAGATGCAGATTCAATCCCTGGGCTGGGAAGATCCCCTGGAGCAAGACATGTCAACACACTCCAGTATTCTTGCCTGGAAAATTTCACAGACAGAGGAGCCTAGTGCTGGGCAACAGTCCATGGGCTTGCAAAGAGTAGGACATATCCAAGGATTAGAATTGTATACCTGTAAATGTAAACTTAATCATGTAAGCATTCCAGCTGAGATGATGCCAGTTGCTTAAGTAAAGCAAAATGCTTCATGTCAATAATCCACTTACGTCAACTTTGGCTGTCTCATCCACATGTGTCTTGCCATGGCAGCCTACAGAGGTGTTATTTTAGAATAATTTTACAAATAATTAAGAAGTAATGTATTGGTTTAGTCCAAAAGAAGTTGATAAAATGCTATTTGGTTTTGGCCTCATTATTTCAATCGGCAGTCCTTTCAGCTCAAGTACTCATTAGCTTTTCTCTCTCTTGCTCATCATACCTATGAATGGTCCACTTAGAGTAAATGGAAAATGCATACATTTGATCCATCATATATAATAATCAAGTTATTTCCCAAATCCTACCTGTATATTCTGCTGCTTCAGGCAATCTTTTATTCTTATTTATCATATACTGGATATAGAACACTTTAATTTGCCCCTTAAGTCCCAGGGTATGCATGAAGCCCAAGCCCTTCTCACAAAAGGAAAACAACCCACATGTCCATCTTTCAAGGAAAAATATGAGACTCCCAGAGCATAAGCTGATTAATTCTGAAATTCCTCCCTTGAATTTACTGCCTTCCCATTGGCCTTTCCAACTTCTCTTGGTAATTTATAGATGGATAATCAACTAATGGTTGGATGCAATCCTGGTTCTGAAAACATTTTTAAAGGTGACTCATGTGGCCTCATCACCTCAATATGCAATGTGGAGTACTTGTCATTTGCTATATTAACTCAATTGGAGAACCAACTTTATCATAACTCTGGAGAACAGTCAAAGGTTTACAAAAAGCAAGTGAACAGTGAGTTAAGAAAATGCCAACTTCAAAATGATAGAAAAGCTTTGTGGATTTTTTTTTTTCCTTTCTTTTCCTTGCCCTCCTCCTTCTTTAGCTCAGTAGGAGCTTAAAGACAAGAGCCATATTCCCAGTGTGAGAACTTGCTCCCTGGTTCTGGTGGGGCAGAGATGGACTTATTCATAAAGTATTATGTATATCTGCTCTAAGCTGAGGTCAACCTGAAGGACTGACCCAAGGTACTCACCTCTGTTTTGTTTAATGACAACCCAATTCAGAATGAAAAAGTGACAGGCATCACACAAAAATAATATAAAGCTAACAACCTGCAGCCATCTGGGCCAGAGATTACTATTGAGGCATACAAGACTATCTAAAGCCTCAGAGGAAAAGCTAGGGAGAGATTTTTCTGGTAAATTAGGGTAATCAAAAGCTCCCATGTATATTATGTGCTTAGTTGCTCAGTCATGTCTGACTCTTTGCAACCACGTGGACTGTCGCCCACAAGACTCCACTGTCCATGGGGATTCTCCAAGAAAGAATAGTGGAGTGGGTTGCCTTGCCCTCTTCCAGGGGGTCTTCCCAAACCAGGGATTGAACCCAGATCTCCTGCATTGCAGGTGGATTCTTTACTGTCTGAGCCACCAGGGAAACACCTGCTGCACACTAGGGAGCTTATGAAGCCACACACACATCTCAGAGAAGATGTGTGCTCAGAAAGGACCCAAGAGATCCTAAGCCTAAGATTCTCCCACTTTTCTATAGGCTTAGTGCAAGGCTGGCTAAGAGTTGTTTCAAAGTGAACTAGTCTGCAAAGAATAGAGGACATTTTCCCTTTGTTTTCTGGTCCTTTGCTCTTGGAATTTGAGAAAGTTACTATAAAAATATCTCAGTTCAGTTCAGTTGCTCAGCCGTGTCTGACTCTTTGTGACCCCATGGGCTGCAGCATGCCAGGCTTACCTGTCCATCATCAACTCCTGGACCTTGCTTAAACTCATGTCCATCACGTTGGTGATGGCATCCAACCATCTCATCCTCTGTCATCCCCTTCTCCTCCTGCCTTCAATCATCCCCAGCATCAGGGTCTTTTCCAACAAGCAGTTTTTCACATCAGGTGGCCAAAGTACTGGGGCTTCAGCTTCAGCACCAGTCCTTCCAATGAATATTCAGGACTGATTTCCTTTAGGATGGACTGGTTAGATCTCCTTGCAGTCCAAGGGACTCTCAAGAGTCTTCTCCAACACTACAGTTCAAAAGCATCAGTTCTTCAGCACTCAGCTTTCTTTAGAGTCCAACTCTCATCCATATGTGACTAATGGAAAAACTAGAGCCTTGACTAGACAGACCTTTGTTGGCAAAGTAATGTCTCTGCTTTTTAATATGCTGTCTAGGTTTGTCATAGCTTTTCTTCCAAGGAGCAAGCATCTTTTAATTTCATGGCTGCAGTCACCATCTGCAGTGATTTTAGAGTCCCCCAAAATAAAATCTCTCACTGTTTCCATTGTCTCCCCATCTATTTGCAATGAGGTGAAGGGACAGGATACTATGATCTTAGTTTTCTGCATGTTGAGATTTAGGCCAGCTCTTTCACTCTCCTCTTTCACATTCATCAAGAGGCTCTTTAGTTCCTCTTCACTGTCTGCCATAAGTGTAGTGTCATCTGCATATCTGAGGTTGTTGATATTTCTCCCTGCAATCTTGATTCCAACTTGTGCTTCATCCAGGCTGGCATTTCCCATGATGTACACTGCATATAAGTTAAATAAGCAGGTGACAATATACAGCCTTGATGTACTCCTTTCCCAATTTGAAACCAGTCTGTTGTTCCATGTCCAACTTTAACTGTTGCTTCTTGACCTGCATATAGATTTCTCAGGAGGTAGATAAGGTGGTCTGGTATTCCCATATCTTTAAGAATTTTCCATAGTTTGCTGTGATCCACACAGTCAAAGGCTTTGGCATAAAATATTAGATGAATGCAAGCTAAAGGAAGAGACAGTGACAATATATGATAGGAAATACAGTCCTTTCTGCATGTGTAAATTAACTAGTTGGGGGATTTTTTTCACAATAAATAATGTGTATCACATCAACACAATTAACTTTAAATATCTTATAATATTTTACAATATTTACACCTCAATAAAGCTGGAATTATTTAAAAAAAATACAAATATTCATTTTCAAAAACAGTGTGGAAAAGTCACCAAAGAAATGAACAACTAAAACTTTTAGCAATCAAAAAATAGTATACCATGGGAGAATCTCATTTCTAGAGTTACCAGATCATAATAATTAAATTTCCAGGTTTTTTTAGATCTTTGTTTCAATGTGTTTAATTATGAATTTCTATAATTTAATTTTTAATAATGGCTTTCAAAATTAGCTGCTCCTGAACTCTGATGGATAGGCATTGATCTGTGCCTCCTGTATTCATGTTAGAATGTAGATACAATTTTTTTTAAAGGGCTTTATCTTTTAAGAGTAGTATTAGATTCACAGCAAAATTGGGGGAAAGTCCACATATTTCCCATATATTTATTGCCCCACACATGCATAATCTCCCCCATTATCAATATACTTTACCATGAAGAACACTTGTCACAACTGATAAATATATGCTGACACATTACAGTCACCCAAATTCCACAGTTTACTTCAGGGTTCACTTTCTGTGTTATAAATTCTATGAGTTTGGAGAACTGTAAAAAAGGCACATATTTTGACCCTCATTTCTCTAATAGTTAGTGATGTTGAGCATCTTTTCATGTGCCTCTTGATTATCTGTCTGTCTTCTTTGGAGAAATGTCTGTTTATATCAGCTAACTATTTTTTGATTGGGTTACTTGTTCTGTTTTTTTTTATATTGAGTTTCATAAGCTGTTTATTTATTTTGGATATTAATCCCACATCAGTTGCCTTGTTTGCAAATATTTTCTTCCATTGTAAGGGTGTCTTTTTGTCATGTTTATGGTTTTCTTTGCTGTGCAAAAACTTTTAAGCTTAATTACGTCCCATTTGCTTATTTTCATTACTCTAGGAGGTGGCTCAAAAAAGATCTTGCTGTAATTTATGTCCAAGAGTGTTCTTCCTATGTTTTCCTCTAAGAGTTTTATAGTGTCTGGTCTTATATTTAAGGTATCACTTCACATCAGTAAGAATGTTCATCATCAAAAAAATCTGTAAACAATAAATGTCGGAGAGGGTGTATAGAAAAGGGAACCCTCTTGTACTGTTGGATAGAATGGAAATTAAAACAACAAACTATGAGGAACAATAGTGTGGTTTCTTAAAAACTAAAATAAAACTATTACATGATGTAGAAACCCCACACTGGGCATATACTCTGAGAAAACTGTAATGCAAAAAGACACATGCATTCCAGTGTTCATTGCAGCACTATTTACAATAGGACATGGAAGCAACCTAAATATCCATTGATGGATGAATGGATAAAGATGTGGCACATATATATAATAGAATATTACTCAGCCATAAAATGGAACAATATTGGCTCAATTGTAGAGACAGGGATGAACCTAGAGTCTGTCATACAAAGTGAGGTTAAGTCAGAAAGTGAAAAGCAAATATTGTGTATTATATGTATGTGAGTAGAAGACTGAGCGTGGAAGAATTGATGCTTTCGATTTGTGGTGCTGGAGAAGGCTCTTGAGAGTCCCTCAGACAGCAAGCAGATCAAACCAGTCAATCCTAAAGGAAATCTACCCTGAATATTCATTGGAAGGACTGATGCTGAAGCTGAAGCCCCAGTACTTTGGCCACCTGATGGAAGAGCCAGCTCACTGGAAAAGACCCTGAAGCTGGGAAAGACTGAGGGCAATAGGAGAAGGGGACGACTGAGGATGAGATGGTTAGGTGGCATCACTGACTCAATAGACATGAGTTTGAGCAAACTCTGGGAGACAGTGAAGGACAAAGAAGCCCGGTGTGCTGTAGTTCATGGGGTCACAAGGAGTTGGACACGACTTAGCAACTGATGACAACAACAAGGTTTTCAATTCCTTTCACTAAATACCAAGAAAAATGATTGCTGCTTTTATTATAATATTTCTGATTTTGTAAGAAATTACCAAATGGTCTTCCAAAGTAATTGTACTATGTTTTATTCCTACTTGCAGTGAATGAGAGATCCTGCTGTTCCACAACCACATTAGTGTTTGGTGTTGTCAGTCTAGATTTAGTCCATTCTGATAGGGTGTTCAGTTCAGTTCAGTTCAGTCGCTCAGTCGTGTCCAAATCTTGGCGACCCCATGGGCTGTAACACTGCAGGCTTCCCTGTCCATCACCAACTCCCGGACTTCACTCAAACTCATGCCCATTGAGTAAGTGATGCCATCCAGCCATCTCAGCCTCTGTCGTCCCCTTCTCCTCCCTCCTTCAACCTTTCCCAGCATCAGGGTCTTTTCCAATGAGGGTTCTTCACATCAGGTGGCCAAAGTATTGGAATTTCAGCTTCAGCATCACTCCTTCCAATGAATATTCAGGAATGATTTCCTTTAGGATAGACTTGTTGGATCTCCTTGCAGTCCAAGGGACTCTCAAGAGTCTTCTCAGCACCACAGTTGAAAAGCATCAATTCTTTGGCACTCAGCTTTCTTTGTAGTCCAACTCTCACACCCATACATGACCACTGGAAAAACCACAGCTTTGATTAGACAGACCTTCACTAGCAAAGTAGTGTCTCTACTTTTTAATATGCTGCCTAGGTCAGTCATAACTTTTCTTCCAAGGGGCAAGCGTCTTTTAATTTCATGGCTGCAGTCACCATATGCAGTGATTTTTGGAGCCCCCCAAAATAAAGTATCTCAGTGTTTCCACTGTTTCCCCATCTATTTGCCATGAAGTGATGGGACCAGATGCCATGATCTTAGTTTTCTGAATATTGAGTTTTAAGCCAAATTTTTCACTCTCCTCTTTCACTTTCATCAAGAGGCTCTTTAGTTCTTCATTTTCTGCCATAAGGGTGGTGTCATCTGCATATCTGAGGTTATTGATATTTTTCCCTGCAATCTTGATTTCAGCTTGTGCTTCATAAAGCCTGGCATTTCACAGGATGTACTCTGCATATAACTTAAATAAGCTGGGTGACAATATGCAGCCTTGACATACTCCTTTCCTGATTTGGAACCAGGTTGCTGTTTCATGTCCAGTTCTAACTGTTGCTTCTTGACCTGCATACAAATTTCTCGAGACGCAGATCAAGTGGTCTGGTATTCCCGTCTTTTTGAGACTTTTCCATAGTTTGCTGTGATCCCCACAGTCATAGTCTTTGGCATAGTCAATAAAACAGAAGTAGATATTTTTCTAAACTCTCTTGCCTTTTCAATGATCCAACAGATGTTGGCAATTTGATCTCTCATTCCTCTGTCTTTTCTAAATCCAACTTGAACATCTGGATGCTCATGGTTCACATACTGCTGAAGCCTGGCTTGGAAAATTTTGAGCATTACTTTACTAGTATGTGAGATAAGTGAAATTCTGTGGTAGTGTGAAAATTCTTTGGCATTGCTTTTCTTTGGGATTGGAATGAGAAGTGACCTTTTCCATTCCTGTGGCCACTGCTGAGTTTTCCAAATTTGCTGGCATATGGAGTGCAGCACTTTCACAGCATCATCTTTTAGGATTCAAAATAGCTCACTGGAATTCCATCACCTCCACTAGCTTTGTTCATAGTGATGCTTCCTAAGGCCCAGTTGAATGCATTCCAGGATGTCTGGCTCTAGGTGAGTGATCACACCATCATGATTATCTGTGTCATGAAAATCTTTTTTGTACAGTTCTTCTGTGTATTCTTGCCACCTCTTCTTAATTTCTGCTTCTGTTAGGTTGATACCATTTCTGTCCTTTAGTGTTCCCATCTTTGCGTGAAATGTTCCCTTTGTATCTCTAAATTTCTTGAAGAAATCTCTAGTCTTTCCCATTCTGTTGTTATCCTCCATTTCTTTGCATTTCTACACAATGGTGCCTTTACTCCTTTTATCCAGTTTTCATCCCTCCCAAAAAGTGTGCTTTGTTCATATTTGAAAGAATACTTTAAAAATTTCCTTTAAAATATTTTGTGATAAACTGACTCTTTTTCATGATCAAGAAGTCAAAAATGTAGAAGGGAAGGTTTACTTTCATGAAGTTGACTGAGGAAGCCAGAAGAGAAGAAATTACTGAATCCAAGCACAGAGATCATTCTTTCACACACTAAAAAGTCACGAGGCAAATGAAATAGGAGGAAAAAGAAGAACTTGGTTACATATTGTGTTCAAATAACTGCACATCTTTGTCAAAAGTTAGATCACAAGTGAGAGATATCTCACAATATGACAAAAAAATTATATGCTCTAATGGGAAACTGGAAATACACAGAACAATGAAAGTTGATACTTATTTTTATCTAACTAATCATAATGCAGAGTGTTGCAAATTTAAAATGTTAGCTATAAGGTTAAATTTAGTATTAACTCAAAAATCACTCATACAGTGTGTTCACATTTATTAAATTTAAAAGTAATTTTTAAAATAACTCATATTTTGAATTTTGAAAAATGGAACAGAGTATTGGAAATTTCTGTCCCACTTTCATACACTTAGAGACATTCTTTAGAGTTCCTCTTTAAAAGCATCTTTCCAAAATAATATACAAATGCTTTTGATCTTTCTTATATATTTATTTATATATATAATATATAGCCTTAGTTCAGCGTAATACAGATAACAGAAAGGCTGATAAAAGTTCAATTTATTAAAGTATTGAGTAAGTTTTCTTTCAAAAGCCAGACTTATTTGGAAATGTTAATATAGTTTAAAAAGATTTCAATGCATTTACTCACATTTTAAAAGTGGGCCCCACATTATTTTCTAGTACATCTTCAAAGACTCTCTTTAATTGTTTTAGTTTTCACTTTAAAAATCAACTATAAAGTGAAAGTGAAATCATTCAGTCCTGTCTGACTCTTTGCCATCCCATGGACTGTAGTCAGCCAGGCTCCTTTGTCCATGGGATTTTCCAGGCGAGAATACTGGAGTGGGTTGCCATTTCCTTCTCCAGGGGATCTTCTCGACCCAGAGATCGAATGAGGGTCTCCCTCACTGTAGGCAGATGCTTTACCATCTGAGCCACCAGGGAGTCAAGTAGGAATGCATATAAAGTGTTTTAAATATATACTAATATATTTACATATTTTAAGATTGTGAGAATAGAGGCAATATATGATTCTATAGACAGGTCTAATATTTTACATTAGATTCCACATTGGTGCAAATAGTGATACAAATTTAGTGTTTCTATGGGGACTTTTTCCAAAATTATTTAACTTCTAAGGACTTCCATTCCCTTACTCTTACATTGTCAGAGTTGATGACTTTTTAAGTCCTTTCCCTATATTTGGTGATGCAATGGATGTAATTTTTTAAATGTGTAGTAATTATTGTTGTATTCAATTCAGCATCAGAAATATTCTGAAATATTATTCCTGAAAGCAGTTTCCTTTCAAGAGTAAAAAAAAAAAAATGTGATGAACAGTTTGTTTTGCTTTTGTTCTGTTTTCTCATTTTACTTCTTGGAGATATTTGATAGCAGTTTTCATTGCAATCTAAAAAGCAAGGTCCATGGATACTTACTTTGTTTTCAGGGCTATATGGATGTAGTTTGACAAAAATCCATCAAAATGGAACTAGTATTTGGTAATAATTTATTGCTTCCTTCAAAGAAATGTAGACTGGAAAATAAAAGCAGAATTTTATAGAAAAATATATTTTGTAAAATATATAACCATTTAATTATACAATTATTCCCAGGACATATAAAGAAATGTTATTTAGAGCAAATATTGAAAAAAGATCAAGAGCTTCCATGGCTAACTATGAAGTTATAACTTGAAGGAGAAGTAGATCCCCGATAAGAACAAACATAAAACTTCTCAAAATTTGTTTTTAATTTTTACTGGAGTATAGTTGATTTACAATGTTGTGTTAGTTTCTGTTGTACAGGAAATAAATTAGTTACACACACACACACACACACACACACACATATATATATATATGTATATCCAGTATTTTTTAGATTCTTTCCCCAATATAGGTCATTACAGAGAATTGAGTAGAGCTCCTTGTGCTATACAGTAGGTTCTTAATTAGGTAAACATTTCTTTAAAGAAAAGTAAAAATCAGTTTGGTTCATTAAAAAAGAACCAACATTGAAAGGACTTGAGAGGCGCACATACTTGAGTCACTGGAAAAGCAATCAGGAAATTCTGATATTTCACCATATTTTCTCTCAAGGGATTTCCTAATTGCCAAGTTGATCTAGAATGTGAAAACCTGAAGCAAAGTAGAGCTTTTGTGAGCTTTACAATGCTGAGGAGGCAGCAAGATATAATTCAGGAATTGTCAAAGAGAAGAGGCTGTGATAAACATCCTAGATTTTCACTTAGAAGCCCTGAAGAGCTATAATGTAGGAGTAAGGCAGAAACCAGAATAACTCATTTCTTACAAAGACTGAAAAACAGCTTTGAATTCACTCAGTTTTTCTTTTTTTCTTTTTGGATAAAAGTAATTTGTCTATACCCTAATTGCATGTCTAAAGCAAAACCAAGTTTTCAATTAAAATATATTTATTAAATATCCCAAGAGACAGGGTTAAGACACATTAGACTGTCCTATAAATATGCAAATTTCAAGTTTCTGGGAGATAGATGTGAGTTTTAAACATATCATCAAGAGTTTAAGCAACCTCATGGTATTGCTGCTTAAGCATCCTTTTTTTTTTTTTTTGGCTAAGCATCCCACGGAACACCTTAGATGACATTAGACCCCTCATGTGACTGCTTGCTGTAGACAATAGTCTGCAGAGACATGAATAGATGTTAAGTTCCTGATACATCTTTTCCAATAGCCTTTGTTATCGACAGTCTCCCTTGCCTTCCAGGGTCTTTTTCTTGTGCATCACTCAGGTGAAACCTTAACCATGCTTACCAAAATCCAGTTAAAATTTTTGGTCTGAATTGACCAATCAGTCTTAGCCTAGGAATACAAAACACCCACAACCATAACTCTAATAAAAGCATATGTCCCAGGTACCACCTCTGGTTCCGGCTATACCCTGCCTTGACCTTCCTATGTGAAACCTTGAGGCATACCACGTACTTCCTCCAGGAATATAAGTAAGAAAATTCCTGTATCAATTTCTCTTGTGGCGTTTTGTTGAACCTAAGTTCTCCATCCAGTATCCTGTGACTCTTCTTAAAAAATATTGATCTAACAAATTCATAACACTGTGATTAATATATGCAAAAAATCAAGAGAAAGAGTGGATAATTTCAATGGAGAAAAAAATCTTTAAGAATTGAATTTAGAATTCAAGAACTGAAAAATATATTAACTAATATTATGAATCAAATTGATGAGCTTAACAGCAAATCAGATACTTTTAGAAGAGAATCAGTAAGTAGAAATATAAATAAATGTGAAATACTCAGGTAAAGCATACAGAGAAAGCAAAAGAGGAAAACATGAAGAAAAGAGAGACAATCATACATAAGAAGAGCTAGTAAGCATGCAATTGCAATTCCAAAAGGCAGATGAGATGAAAATAATTTAAGCCAAATAAACAGAAAAATCAACCCTAAAAACCTCAGATAAAAGTTCTCAAGGCACTAGAATACCAAGCCTAGAAAAGTGCATGAAAATGCAAAGGAATGAAGCAAAATGAAATTGTAAATATACATGCATACTGAAAAAGTATAAAAGATCATTTTAAATGCCTGGGAGTGTAAAATGTATGTAGAAATAAAATGCATGGAAACATTAACAAAGAGTGAAAATGGGGAAAAGCAATTAAAGATAAATGAAGCTAACAGAGGTAACTGCATTTTTCAGTAAGTGTTGAAAATATTCATTTAGATCCCAAGTACTTTCTCTTCCTGGTGAAAGAACTTCCAAGAGCCACATCTCTCAAGACTTCCAGGTCTTTGTTCCAGGTAGGTTGCTCTACAGCGAGCAATTTATTTTTCAAACAAATTGTTTTCAAACAAATTCCTAAGTTCATACCTGAGAGATTTATCAAGATGCCAAAATCTGTTTCCCTGCATCTTTTCTTTGTACCATTGTCTAAAAATAGTTCATTCTCTAGGGAAAGCAAATTTTCTTCTGATCATTATGTCACGTGTTCATCTTGGTCTTAAACAATATCCAAAAGACCCCTTAGACCACTCATTGGATAGGAACTAGATGTCTCATGTTTTTATTATGTTACTATTTATATACATTTTACTTTACATATTTCTACTTACTGATTCTCTTCTAAAATTCTGAGCTACATTCATTAATCTAGCTTATACAACAAAGAGCTCTCTGAGGGAATCCTTCCCTTTCTGAAACTAAATTGTCATTGATATCTATATTTTCAGCTCAGTTTTACATACAACATAACATATTACACTGCTTCTCAAACAAGTCAATAATACTGTTTCTTAGATACCCTCTTACTCAATTTCCCAAATTGCTTAGAGAAAATAGTTTTAAGGATTTCTTGAGAGCTCTAATCATAATAATTTGTTTTTACCTGCCACATAGTTCATGAACTTAGATAAAAGTTTTCTTAAGGACATGTGACTAGTATGCACAGATGCTCAGTTGTGTCCAACTCTTTGTGACCCCGTGGACTGTAGCCCACTAGGCTCCTCTGCCCATGGGATTTCTCAGACAAGAATACTAGAGTGGGGAGACTTTTCTTGTTGCAAGGAATCTTCCCAACCCAGGGACTAAACCCATGTCTCTTACATCTCCTGCACTGGCGGGCAGATTCTTCACCACTAGTGACTAGTAACTGCTTCTGAACATGTAAGTAATCTTTATGCTCAAGATACCACTCATCCTATTACCTTTTGTTGTTATTTTTCTGCAATAATTTGAAGAACATTACAATGAGAATTTCAAACATATTTCTTTTTTTGTGAGATAAAATCTATATAATTTTACATTTTGATGGATACTAGTTTACAAAAGAATACTTCCAAATAAAATTCAAAGGCATTCTCAATTTTTCTCCTTTCAAAAACTTAGCCAGACAGCTTGTTTCACCTGATAATGCTTAACTTACAATGCATATATTACTGTCAAATTTATTAGTTTACTCTATATAGTATGTTAAATAAATTCACACACATTATTTTATTTGGCTTTAGAGCTTTGTGAAAAGTTCAGGCAGCTGTTCTGTTTCTTCATTTATACCCATGGCTTTTGAAAGTTAGAGATCATTTATTAGAAAACTGAAAGTTAAATGAATTGCCCAATTTAAAAACTTACTGAGAGGTGGCAAAAACCAGGTTTTCTTATGCAGTGTTTCTTGACCGTTCTTACATGAAACACATTATGGAGTGAGTCAAAACTAATCCTTAAATAATTCAAAGTACTTCACAGAGTTCCAAAGAATAGCAAGGAGAGATAAGAAAGCTTTTCTCAGCAGTCAATGTAAAGAAATAGAGGAAAACAATAAAATAGGAAAGACTAGAGATCTCTCCAAGAAAATTAGAGATACCAAGGGAACATTTCATGCAAAGATGGTAATAATAAAGGACAGAGATGGTATCAACCTAACAGGAGTAGAAGATATTAAGAACAAGTGGCAAGAATACACAGAAGAACTATACAGAAAAGATCTTTATGACCCAGATAACCACAATGGTGCGATCACATAACTAGAGCCAGACATCCTGGAATTCAAAGTCAAGTGGGCCTTAGGAGGCATCACTATGAACAAAGCTAGTGGAGGTGATGGAATTCCAGTTGATCTATTTCAAATCCTGAAAGATGATGCTGTGAAAGTGCTGCACTCAATATGCCAGCAAATTTGGAAAACTCAGCAGTGGCCACAGGAATGGAAAAGGTCAGTTTTCATTCCAATCCCTAAGAAAGGCAATGCCAAAGAATGCTCAAACTACTGTAGAATTACACTCATCTCACACACTGGTAAAGTAATGCTCAAAATTCTCCAAGCCAGGCTTCAACAGTATGTGAACTGGGAACTTTCATATGTTCAAGCTGGATTTAGAAGAGGCAGAGGAATGAGAGATCAAATTGCCAACATCCGTTGGATCATTGAAAAAGCAAGAGAGTTCCCCCAAAACATCTACTTCTGTTTTATTGACTACGCCAAAGCCTTTGATTGTGTGGATCACAACAAACTGTTGAAAATTCTTAAAGAGATGGGAATACCAGACCACCTGATCTACCTCTTGAGAAATTTGTATGCAGGTCAAGAAGCAACAGTTAGAACTGGCCATGGAACAACAGCCTGGTTCCAAATCCGGAAGGGAGTATGTCAAGGCTGTATATTGTCATCCTGCTTATTTAACTTATATGTAGAAATGCAAAATGCCAGGCTGGATGAAGCATAAGCTGGAATCAAGATTGCTGGAAGGAATATCAGTAACCTCAGATATGCAGATGACACCACCTTTTTGGCAGAAAGTGAAGAAGAACGAAAGAGCCTCTTGATGAACGTGAAAGAGGAGAGTGAAAAAGTTGGCTTAAAGCTCAACATTCAGAAAACAAAAATCATGGCATTGGGTTCCATCACTTCACAGCAAATAGCTGGGGAAACATGGGAAACAGTGTGAGATTTTATTTTGTGGGGCTTCAAAATCATTGCATATGGTGACAGCAACTGTGAAATTAAAAGACACTTACTCCTTGGAAGAAAAGTTATGACTAACCTAGACAGCATATTAAAATGCAGAGACATTACTTTACCAGCAAAGGTCCATCTAGTCAAAGCTATGGTTTTTCCGTAGTCATGTATGGATGTGAGAGCTGGACTATAAAGAAAGCTAAGTGCTGAAGAATTGATGCTTTTGGACTGTGGTGTTGGAGAAGACTCTTGAAAGTCCTTTGGACTGCTAGGAGATCAAACCAGTCCATCCTCAAGGAAATCAGAGGATGAGATGGTTGGATGGCATCACCGACACGATGGAAATTAGTTTGAGTGGACTCCAGGAGTTGGAGATGGACAAGAAATCCTGGCAAGCTGCAGTCCATGGGGTCGCAAAGAGCTGGATACAACTGAGCCACTGAACTAACTGAGTAACTTCATAGAAGCTTCTTCCCTATATGCCAGCCTTAGTCAGTGTTTAAAGAAGTCCAATGCACAGCCCACTACCAGATAAATCCACATGACATTTCCCCATTTCTCTATCTTTATAACTTTTATTTTACTTCAATGCAATTAATTTCATGTGCTGCCCATCTAGACTATCAAGGGCCATTTTGTGTAAATTCTTTGAAACTTTCCACAGTAATTCAGCCTTATACTTTCCTTTGAATGCACAGATGTCCTCATCACTGTACAACTTATAAACAAATGTTGTCTTTTATTGCTTTCTTATATTCTTATATTTCTTATTTTGTTATATCTATATTTAATTGACTTTTTTGGTATTGCTATTGTTTTGTTTTCAGGAATTTCATCCTTTTTCTCCAAACTAGTATGGAAACTTAGTTGTTTTTTGTTCCTTTATACTTATAGACAGGAAAATATAAATCATTTTGGTTATATACTTTAAGGAAATTCAAGGCATGACTAACTTTCCTTTCTAAATGGAAACTGGAATAGAGAGTACAAATAAGCAGTTAGAGGTACAGACTCAAAAGGAATAGCTGCTACACCTATGAAGATGAGCATAAGATTTGTCTGGAGAGTACCCAGGTATTTGAACTGATTATAAACTTTTTTCAGGTTATCTTTATAATCATTCCTTGAATTTTGTTATGAGAGATCTGATGGCTTTCAAAGAAGTTTCATTCCTCAAAACTCCACTCAAAATCATAAAATTAAAAAAAATACATGTCCATTTATTTCTTATGTGTATATTGGTGTAGGCTTATTTTCATCTCTTGTCTTCCCACAAACAAAAGTGATTGACTTGTCTAAGTTTATGAAAAGTCACAGAAAATGCTTCCTCTAAAGTCAGTAACTCCCTTCCTTTCCTAAGGACCTCTTCTGTGAATACCTTCAGGAATCCTGCCTAAGAGTCAGGGTCCAACTGTGTCACCAGGTCCTCACTTTAACCCTAGCATCCCTACCTTATATATGAAGGGACTTTGGGGGCAGTGATGCCTGGATGGCCCTGCCCCCAGGCAAGGTCTAATGAGATGGACATATTCACTGTTTAGACCACACTCATAGCACCACACATATATCCAGTCTTCCATCCACTTGCTTCTTGACCATCACAAAGTTTCAGGCCTCTTTCCAGTCTCAGGAGACATCAAACATTTCCTCTTTATTTTAGGATCTCTGGTAGGTAGATCAGGAAGCCTGGGTCCATGGTGTCCAACTGCACATCCATCCTGGAACCTGAGTAGTAAATGGGGCATGGCAACCAAGAGAGCAGCTTCTGCGGATGCAGATCTGATGAAAACCACTAACTGTGGTAGTGGTCACCAGGGCGTGCCCCAGTGAGCACATGGACGGCATTCTTTGCACTTAGTTTCTCTCTGCACTCAGAATAGCCAACAGGGAGTGCCCCACTGTGCCCCACATAGGGCCTTGAGGTACTTCTTCTAGATAGTACTCAATAACACTCAGGGAAGTGATATTATAGTCTCACGTGTTGAGGCCACATCTGCACAGACCAGGGGAAGTGAAGAGTTAGACACAAATTATGTTCAAATGAAATGTGTACATCATCAGTTCAGTTATGACACTCAGTCGTGTCCGACTCTTTGTGACCCCACGGACTGCAGCACGCCAGGCTTCCCTGTCCATCACCAACTCCCAGAGCTTACTCAAACTCATGTCCATTGAGTCAGTGATGCCATCCAACCATCTTATCCTCTGTCGTCCCCTTCTCCTCCTGCCTTCAATCTTTCCCAGCATCAGGGTCTTTTCAAATGAGTCAGTTTTTCGCAGCAGGTAGCCAAGGTATTGGAGTTTCAGTTTCAGCATCAATCCTTCCAATGAATATTCACAACTGATTTCCTTAGGAGATCCTTGGTTGGATCTCCTTGCAGTCCAAGGGACTCTCAAGCGTCTTTTCCAACACCAGAGTTCAAAAGCATCAATTCTTCAGTGCTCAGCTTTCTTATATAGTCCAACTCTCACATCCATACATGACTACTGGAAAACCACAGGTTTGACTAGATGGACCTTTGTTGGCAAAGTAATGTCTCTGCTTTTTAATATGTTGTATAGGTTGGTCATAGCTTTTCTTCCAAAGAGCAAGCATCTTTTAATTTCATGGCTGCAGTCAACATCTGCAGTGATTTTCAAACCCCCGAAAATAAAGTCTCTCGCTGTTTTCATTGTGTACATTGGCATAATGTGTACATGACAATATATTAATATTTTTTATTACTGGCTCAGATGATAAAGAATTTGCCTGTAATGCAGGAGACCTGGGCTCAATCCCTGGATTGGAAAGATCCCCTGGAGAAGGGAATGGCTACCCAATAGAGTATTCTTGTCTGGAGAATTCCATGGACAGAGGAGACTGGTGGGCTACAATCCATGGAGTTGCAAAGAGTTGGACACAACTGAGTAACTAGTACTTTCACTTTTATTACATTAACTATACTGATATTAACTATGTGCTAAATGGCTAAATGTACTCAGTCGCTCAGTTGTGTCTGACTCTTTGTGGCCCCATGGACTGTAGCCTGCTAGGCTCCTCTGCCCATAGAATTCCCCAAGCAAGAATACTGGAATGGGTTGCCATTTCCTCCTCCAGGGGATTTTTCTGACCCAGGGAAAAAACCCATGCCTCTGGTGTCTCCTGCAGGCATGGTATGCATGCTCAACCCACAACCACACACACGAACACATATCATTAAGCCTTTAAATTTTTCTTGAGGTATATATTTCATTATATTTGTTCTTGATATTATCATTGTTTAGATACTGAGGCATATAGAGGTTAAGTAATCACGCTCAGATCACACAACTACCAAGTAATGTAGCTGGGGCATTTTGTACCCACAGTTTGGGGACACTTCTCTCAGTCCCCTAGTAAAGTTAATACGAGAGTACTTGGAGGCCAAACACACATACTATTGTTTTTAAATACATTAAGATGCTTTACTAATTAATAATGTGTAAAATAATTCTATTGTTTCTGATACTGTGAAAGTTTTTAGACTTGGATTTTTCCAATTAAAAATTATCAAAAATATATTTTTTATTATGTGTGAATACACATAAAATTAAAAGGGGTCCTCTTATCACCAAAGCTGGAAACCACTGTCTTAGAAGATAAACATGAAAAATCAATTAGATCAATTTTTCATGAACAGCCTCTCAGAACTCAGCTTCTGAAGCCCCTTCCAGCCTGTTCATTACACTGAGGACCAGTGTTACGTCTGTGGATGACTGAAGTTCTGACTGATGTTACTGAGTACTAATTAATACCTCATTCTATGAGGTAGAAATCTAGTGGAATCACTCCGAAACTAATTTTCAGATATGCTTGTCCCACCTCAACAGATGCTGTACCAGTCCCAATATGAAGGGTTATGTTTTATAATGCAAAGGTTTAATCTAGACATGTCAGTCTCTGTACAAGTCAATTAGCAATCTCTACTACAGAAGATTTGCATTCACTATAGCATAGAGAAAGTACTTGTAATTATGCATTTATTTAAGTGTTGCTTGTTTATTCACACATTAGTTTTTATATAGTTGTCAACTCCAAGAGGAAGGGGACTCTGACCGTCCACCATTGCCAGTGTGTTACAAACAACAGGCATGAGAGTGGGCCAATAACATATACTGAGTGGATTGATGAATGGGTGAATGAATGAGTGAAGGAGACAGATCTAAAATTCAAGTATGTCAAATTATCTATCTGATGTTGGCCAAGCTATTCAACTCCTCTGAATCTCAATTCTTTAAACTTGTTAAATATTAACCTCACTATTTTAAGCATGACATGAGATGATGTGTATAAAATTTATAGCAAGTGTTTGATAAGTGATGGCTATTACAGATGTCTTTTGAAAAGTTTATGTCTAAAAGGAGCGCTAAAGGAGGTCATGGCAGACAATGAAGATACATGGAGTCTCACAAAGGATACTCAGTGTCTCATGAAGAAATGAAACTGAGGAAGAGGGCTAAGAATGTCCTGCTAAGAGTAATGTAATGCATATATGCTAAGTTAAAGCACAGTAATTCAAAGTGAAATGTTTCACTGAGAATGCCTTGTAACCTGAGTGTATGTGTGAAATGATGGGCTGATATTTATGAAGCCAATAGTTGCATACAGAGACTAAAGCAAGCTGGCATTTTAAAACCCAAGAGTATCATAGAACCAAAGAAAGTTACTTGATATGAATAAAAAACTTTAATTCAAATATGTACAAAGTAGAGGAAGGAGTTTTATTCTTTCTACTTATGTAGTATGCATTCAGTGTCAAGTTTCCACTGCACACTGGGTTTGATCCCTGGGTTGGGAAGATCCCCTGGAGAAGGGAAAGGCTACCCACTCCAGTATTCTGGCCTGGAGAAGTCCATGGACTGTATAGTCCATGGGGTCACAAAGAGTCGGACATGACTGAGTGACTTTCACTTTCACTTTTTTTCTTTTACTTTTTTATTTTTTCATTTATTTTTATTAGTTGGAGGCTAATTACTTTACAATATTGTAGTGTTTTTTGTCATACATTGACATGAATCAGCCATGGATTTACATGTATTCCCCATCCCGATCACCCCTCCCACCTCTCACTTTCACTTTTCGTGACCCTGGAGTCACTCACTCACTTTTGCTTTTGACTGAACTCACTATAATGTCCCTTTCCATTAAATTCTATCCTGATTTGTATGGTAATTAGTTCCATGCTTCTTAAAATAGCTTTATCGCCCCAAAATACTTCCCTAAACACTTGCCTATTTTGAACTTTGTATGGTAGAATCATATGATATCTATATGTTTTGTGTTTTCTTTTACTAAAAGTGGGAAAATTAGACCACATTATAGTAATGAAGGGCATCACTAAAAGGATAAAAATGTAAGTCAAGCAGTGGAAAAAGAGAGAGAAAGGGAATAAAAGCCATGGGTGCTGCTGATTCACTTTGCTGCACAGAAGAAACTAACAACATTGCAAATCCACTATACTCCAATAAAAATCAGTTATAAAAAAAGCAGTGGGGGCTGATCCCACAATCCTTAGAACACAGATCCAGCAATGGGAGCCGAAGATGCTTCTGTTTTAGAGTTTGGGCTCCTCGGGGTTCCTGTCGTGATGCTGCCAATGCTGCTGTGGAATGGCCTAAGATGCAAGGTAGTAGGAGGAAAATATAGGAAAAGGAGAGGAGGAGCCTCACTCTCTCAGAGCATGATGCGTGTTCTTTTACTCTCTGAGCCAGAACTGGAAGGTTTCTCCTGGAGCCCTTTCTGCTACCCAGCGCTCACTTCCTTACTGGCCAGAAATACTGGAGCCAAACAGTAACAATCTTCCCATCAGGTGATGATGCTTTGCATTGTGGTCTTCTTCAGTTTGTGTGTGTGTGTGTGTGTGTGTGTGTGTGTGTGTGTGTGTGTGCATGGGTGTTGGTCTCTCAGTTGTGTCTGACTCTCTGTGACTCCATGGGCTGTAGCCCACTAGGCTCTTCTATCCATGGTATTCTCCAGGCAAGAATTCTCTTTCCAGGGGATCTTCCCAAACCAGGGATCAAACCTGGGTCTTCTGCATTGCAGGCAGAATTTTTACCCTCTGAGCCATCAAGAAAGCCCCTTCTTCAGTCTATTAGGTATTATTACTTTTCAGAGCCCTCAAAGGCCACTCCGACACATTTTGTACAGGTATTAATTACAGCTGCAGTCAATTTGTGAAGTCTGTTTCCTGAACAATGTGCAGCTGCTGATGCCTGTTTAGCTTTCTTTTTCTTTTTCCTTGTTTTGATTTTAAGTCTGACTCTTTAAAGGTCAAGCTTGTGTTTACATAGCTTATATTTCAGCCAAAGATAGGGCTCAAACACCGCAAGCCAGTAAGTTTTCCAATATGTGCTGAAAGATGTTGGGGGGCGATGGGCAAGGAGCATGTATTAATACAAATTCAGGTCATTTTTCAGTCTGCTTTCCACTTCATATGGGCTCTCTGGCATCACCTCTGGGCACTGCAGGCTCCTTCTGCCAGGGATGCGCAGGTGGTTGACACATGAACACGGTCCATGTGGCAGATACACGGCCTCTGGTCAACCTGGGATGTTTGACGGTCTCACCTTCCCAACTCTCAAGGTTCTATATAAACTACCTATATACAAAGATAAATTCTATCTCAATGCAAGCATTAGACAACTAGAAAATTATGTTTGAAAATATGATTCAGTTTTAATGGCATCAATAATCATCAAAAACCTAGGAATATGTCTAACAGACTTGAAAGACCTCTACAATGAGATTTAGAAATCACTAACTAAGATACAAAATAATGGAGAGAGACATAACATGTGCCTAGTAGGAAGGCATAACTTGATAAAAATTTCAATTTTACGCAAATGGATTTGTAAACTAAATTTTAGTAAAAATCCCAGTATTTGAGTTTGCTTGTTTGTGCATGTGTGTGTGTGAAGGGGTGTGTAAATAGACAAGATGTTCCAAAGAATAGTAATCTTGAAAAAGAATAAAGCTGAAGGAATTACATACTGAAATAAAGATCTATTAAAAAGCTTTACTAATTAAAATAGTGCAGTATCAGAGCAAAATAATACAAAACAATAGTACAAAAATAGAGAATCCAGAAACAGCAATCTAGAAATACAGTAAATTGTGTGTGTGACAAACTTGACAGTCCAATACAGTTAGAAAAAAATTATTTTCAATAATCAGTGCTAGTTCAAACACATACACGTATTTTAAAAAATGAAATTTATCCCAACTGTCATCAGAGACTGAAACACTTCCAGAAGTATATGTCTAAATGCAAAGACAAAAACAATAAAGTTTTGGGAGAAAATCAGGGTGAATATATTTATGATGTTGAAATACACAAATATTTCTTAAGTAGGACATAAAAAGCACGAATCAAAGAGGACTGATGTTTAGACAACATCAAGGATAAATACTGGTCAGTAAATAACACCACTGATACAGAATAAAGGCAGGCCCCAGCATGGGATAACAGAGCTGTTCTATGCTGTGTATAGAATGTATAAAGAACTCATAAAAAATAATAAGAAAAAGTACAGCCCAAGAAAGAAGTGACAAAATGTTTCACAGGCATATCACAAAGGCAGGGATCCAAATGACCAAAAACATATGAAAACGTTCTCAACATAATTATTCTTCTGACAGGTGCAAATGTAAAACATAATCAGATACTAAAGCATAGCAATGGAAAGGGTAAAACAAGAAGGACAAAATAAGAAAAGAGAGAGAGAGAGGAAGTGAGACAGAGGGGGCAAGGGAGAAAAACTTGGAGTGGGAATAAAGAAAGAATAAAATATTAATACAGAGGGAAAAAAACAGAATGAGAGAAAGAACAGCAAAGATTAGACAAGAATTTGGAGGAGGTGACCACAGATCTTTCAAACATTCCTGGTGAAAGTATAAATTGGGCTCCTTTTGGAAAACCACTTCATAGTTTGTACCAAGTCTAAATAAGAATTATAATTTACCCAGAAAAATCCAATTTTACCTATATATATCCGATAGAAATGCAAATATATGGTCACTAAAATACATTACCCACATATTTATATTCTTAAATTCATAATAAGAAAACTGGAAATCATTTAGTTACCAATCAATAATTGGAAATGCAAATATTGTTTTTTGCTTTTTTAATAGTTAACTACACAATAATAAGAATGAACAGATTAAAACTATTTATATCAAAACATAATTCTGAAAAAGGAGGCAGACACCAAGAATTCATACTGCATATTCATATAAGTTTCAAAACAAGAAAAAAAAATAATGGATAGTTTTACAATTCAGGACTGTGGTTATTTATGAATGAAAAATGTCATGAGAGTTTTTTTTTCCTGTTTTTCGGATGTTCTGTTTCTTGAGTCAGGGTGTTACCTAGGTGTGTTTTGTTTGTGAAAATTCATCAAACTGTTCATTTGTGATCTTTGTAAGTTTCTGCATACCTGTATGCTTCAATAAAACATTTATGTAAGCATTTAATGTTTGTTTTGATTTTTTAAGTGCAAATTACATTGGACTGAAGATTATTCCTGCAAAAATTTCATTGTCATTCACTTGCATTGAATATGAAAGGAAGAAAAAATGTGAAGCTATAAATTATGATGAATTTTTGTGAGTAGAACACACTCTTTTCTCTATGTTGAAGCTCCTAACCTATACTTAGCAAGAACGGTGAGTCACAATAATATATAGATTTTTATTAATATAGAGATACTATTGTTACATAGTTCTAAGTTGAAAAAATGCTTATAAATTCTACTATACGCAACCTAGCATGGCAACATACTTTACTTGGTCACTGGTTTTTGTTAATTTTATGATAAATATAATTTTATACTAAACTAGGGAGGATTGTAGTCAGAATGCATCATATCTAGTCTGATTATGTAAAATGTAACAATGTGTGAATTGTGGAGCAGAGAGACAGTTATTTTAGTTCTACATTGCTACTTGAAATGGTAGAGTCAATGACTAAATATATTTATGGTTTGGGGGAACAACAGCATATTTATCATGGGAAATTTGTTGTTCAGTTGCTAAGTCGTGTTTGACGTTTTGCTATTCCATGAAATTCAGTACACCAGGTTTGTCTGTCCTTCACTATCTCCCAGAATTTGTTCAAACTCATGTCCATTGAGTTGGCAATGCCATCCAACCATCTCATCCTCTGTCGTCCCCTTCTCCCACTGCCCTCAATCTTTCCCAGCCTCATGGTGTTTTCCAAAGAGTCAGCTCTTCACATCAGGTGGCCAAAGTACTGGGGCTTCAGTTTCACCATCAGTACTTCCAGTGGATATTCAGGGTTGATTTTCTTTACGATTGACAGGTTTGGTCTCCTTGCCGTTTCAGGGACTCTGGAGTCTTCTCCAACACCACAGTCAGAAAGCATCAATTCTTCGGAGCTCAACTTTATGGTCCAACTCTCACATCTATACATGACGACTGGAAAAACCATAGCTTTCACTATAGGGATCTTTGCTGGTGAAAGTGATGACCTACCAGTTTTCAGTTCAGTTCAGTGCAGTCACTCAGTCGTGTCCAACTCTTTGCAACCCCATGAATCACAGCACGCCAGGCCTCCCTGTCCATCACCAACTCCCGGAGTTTACTCAAACTCATGTCCATCGAGTCGGTGATGCCATCCAGCCATCTCATCCTCTGTTGTCCCCTTCTCCTCCTCCCCCCAATCCCTCCCAGCATCAGGGTCTTTTCCAATGAGTCAACTCTTAGCATGAGGTGGCCAAAGTATTGGAGTTTTTTACTCCTATACAAATATCCAAATGAAAATGAGTACTTCTGTCCACTGAAACATGTACAGAAATATTCACGCTAGCTTCATCTATAATGACCAAAAATATAAATAGCATAAAAGTCCTTTAAAATGTTCATTTAAAGAAATAGTACATGGAATGAAAAAGTTGCTACTCACAATAATGTCTAAATCTCACAAAATAATGTTGAACAAAAGAATATGAAAACAAAAGTGTACATGTGCTATAAATCCATTTTTAGAAGCAGCAAAATAAATTATGATGATTGAAGTCAGAATGATAGTTATCTTTAGGGTATATTGACTGAAAGAGCCATTCTAGGGCTATCTGAGGTGCTGGTAATATTTTAATATTTATCCATCAGATGAGTTGGTTTCACAGGCATTTTCATTTTAGAAATGAAATTGTAATATTTTTACGATTATTAACTTTTACATTTGAACTCTAAAATTAGAAAAAGAGAATAGGGTTATATCTCTATATATTTACAGAGAAATATTTCCAAGACACACTGTAAAATCTAAAAACAAATTGTAAAACATGTATAGTCTGAACCTATTTCTATGACCGTCTTATCTCAACAAAATAAGAAACAAAAATGCATGTTTATATATGTGTTTATAATATTCAATTCTGTGATTTAAAGCAAATATATGTCACTCACAGAATAATCTCAGGAATTCTGAACCATATCTGGGCTAGAGAATTTTTATTAGGCCAGGTTTTTGTTATGTTAGACTTAGGATGACAAAATTAAATCAAGGCATTCTCTATGTCAAATTTATTCCAACAGAAATGAGCTGGCCAAAGAAATTTGATTTCCCAAATTAAACTTAGTTTCATAAATCAATCATTAATTATATATATTTTTTCATAGTGAAAATCTTGCCTCTCTTTACTTTTGACTTGAAAGCCCAGAGGACTGTCATAACTACTAAATTGTATCTCTATGTCTAATCAGTGCTAACATTACAATCAATTCAAGGACCACTGATCAGTCTTTTCTAGAGTTATAAAGTCTGAGTTTCAGTGAAAAAAAAATGTGAAAATTATCAGTCTTAAATCCTGTAACAATAAATCACCAAGTATTTATTCATCACTAATCTTGTGCTTAATCCTTTCCTAGGCAGCCTGAAGAGTAATGAGAAAATATCAGACATGGTTCCTGCTATAAAGGAGATAATAATTTAGTTGAAAAGAGATAGTTTTGGTATAGATCTTTTGTAATTTAAACTACCTACAGAAGGGTCGTCTGTCAAAATGATGGATTAAATTCTAATCCAAAGTAGGAAGCAAATGACAAATATATACTTATCATTTAGGATACTTGTGGAATGATTATGCTGACAAATCTATATTGGGACTAACTAAAACACAAAAATGACACAAAATTGATTATATTACACTTTGAGGTCTCTGAAGAAGATATTGTGAATAATTATGAGTAATGAATATGACAACTTGATTTTGTTCAAAATTAAAAATGAAGTTGTCAATCTTTGCCTATAACAAATGCACAATATTTATTTTTTAAAATTCCAAATCCTTATTCATAATAATAAGCTTTGCACTGAGTAGGAGATACAAGTTATGGTACTGATGATAAAGATGAAAAAACATGATAAAAACAATAATTTCCATATTTTGAGAGATGTCACTTGACCAAGTTCAGATGAGAATAAAATAAGACAGCCAAAATTTGAATGTAGTCTTATCTGAAGCCAAATTCATATCATTTCTCTCACCCCAGAGTTTCTTCTATCAGTTCTGTAAAAGTATAAAAAATTGCTCTTGCATTTCATATAAACTGATGTGAATATATTGCCTATTATGTCACTCAAAGTCCCATGTAATTGACAACACTGAACATTTTACATCAAATAAAAGTATATCTGCACTGTCAAAAGTACATCTCTTTTATAATATCTGAGCTATGATTTCTCTTAAATTTTCCTTTTGCCTACCCTCTGTGGATGAACATAGCCAGATTTTAAGCTCATCATGGAATATGTTAATATTATCAATGTCATTCCATTTTCCTTTTCTTCCTTTTATGTTTATATCAATTTATTTGAAGTTGCCTGAAATTCTTGTTCAGAAGAATTGAGTTGAGGTTAAAGTTAAATGTGACAGGCACTGAATAACTTCTATTAGTAAATATAGAAGAAGCTTTAACAAACATGAAGCAGCTAGAAGTCTATTTTTCATTAGCCTATAGAATGTGTTTCTGGTTCCTACTAACAGTGATGAAGAAAAAATATATACTTGGCTTGCAATCCAAAGAAAGGTATAGCCGAGAAGTCTCTCCAAAAATGGAGGGTATCCTTCCGCATCCACAGTCTTCATTCAGCGTACTCCAGACAGATAGATACCAACCTTTCTCCGAACATCTTCATGGAAAAACAGACTCGGCCATCATTTGCTTTCAACTCTTTTCTGTTTCCTCAGTGGTTTTCCCATGAAGCTGTCTGATTTCTTCATTCTTGCCAATTTTCTCCCCTAGACTTCTGTCTAAGCAGACTGCATTTTCCAAGATCAGTACTGATTCAGCCTGTTATTTCTGCTTTATGCTTCTGAGCATCAAAGGCTATGATATTAGCACATGTTGTATTACTCTCCTAAACAGCACTAAGAAGAGAGCAAGGCCCCAAAGGGTGAAGGCATAAATGAAAACAATGAGCACTTCAGTAAGCAGCTCAGGGCATTCAAATCCAGTGTCCCAGAATGAAAAACAACTTTGCTAATTACAGCACGCATTTAAGGATCTCTTTTACGTTGTAAATACAGGTACCATTTCCATTCATGCAAAATTATTTAGAAAGCAAAATAAGGAAATGTTTTCTACTAATTTAAATGGTAAAAAGAAGAAGGCAAAGGGCTGGAATTCTTTCCATGCTCAGCCCTAAAACAGAAGATCCTCTGTTTGGGCAACAGTGCTGTGGATATAGCCAAGAGACTGCTTTGGCACAAAAAAGAATATATCAGCATTACCACTGCCAGTTACATTCCATTGCCTTTAGTTTCCTGGCTGAGTTTATCTGTGTGTTTGGGGGAGGGGAGAAGGCAAGAGGGAGGCAGAATCTGGCAGCTATTTCTCAACTGTGCAATGTCCTTTTTAGTATCTAAATAAGAATATGCTTCTATTTCATTATCATTTTGCAGTTCTAACTGTTGGGAATATCAACACTGTGATAGTTACCACAATATGGCTGAACACAGCTATGGAAAGTCAAAGAAAGAAAAAAATCTGATTGAATGAAACTTTGATCACACTGATTTTTAATTTTTAGTTTAAGTTCTAGCCTTCTATTGTTGTGCAAAAATAATTAAAAAAAACACAACATAGTTATATAGCAATAATGTATCATCCCACATGACTCTGAGTGGAAGCAGCAAGAAACTAGGGGGTTCTTTCCTGGGGCCTATCATGCAGGTGAAGGAAGATGTAGAATGGTCTTACAGTCATCTTAAGACTTGACAGAATTGGAAGTTCAAAATACCTCCCTTACATATGATTCACAGTTTTTGCTGGCCTTTTGGCTAGGCTCTTATTTGGGGTTGATCACTGAAGCACCAATATGTAGTCTTTCCATGAGGCAGGGCTTCTTCCAGCATGGCAGCTGTGTTCTGACAGACAGTATCCTAAACATGAGCGTTCCAAGAGAGAAAGGAAGCTGCCAGTCTCTGAGGGCCTGGACCCATTACTGGCACAGTACCATTTCTGCTGAATCTAATTGTTCAGAACAGTCACAGAGAAATTCCAGAATCAAAATGTGGAGAGGGGAAGAGGACACACCTTTGGAAGGCAGAGCATCAAAGAATCTCTAGCCATCTTTAATCTGCCACACTTTAATTATTACTATACGTGAGGAGACGCATTTAAATTAAATGGCTAAAATTGTCTGTGCATATCATTAAGTTCAGTTGAGTCACTCAGTTGTGTCAGACTCTTTGTGATCCCATGGAATACAGCATGCCAGGCTACCCTGTCCATCACCAATTCCCAGAGCTTGCTCAAACTCATGTCCGTCAAGTCGGTGATGCCACATAACCATCTCATTCTCTGTCATCCCCTTTTCCTCCCACCTTCAACCTTTCACAGCATCAATGTCTTTTCCAAAGAGTCTGTTCTTTCGCATCAGGTGGCCAAAGTACTGGAGTTTCAGTTTCAGCATCAGTCCTCCCAATGAATATGCAGGACTGATGTCCTTTAGGATTGACTAATTGGATCTCCTTGCAGTCAAAGGGACTCTCAAGAGTCTTCTCCAACACCGCAGTTCAAAAGCATCAGTTCTTCGGTCTCAGCTTTCTTGATAGTACAATTCTCACATCAATACATGACTACTGAAAAAAACCACAGCTTTGACTACATGGACCTTTGTCAGGAAAGTAATGTCTCTGCTTTTTAATATGCTGGCTAGGTTAGTCATAGCTTTTCTTACAAGTAGCAAGTATCTTTTGTAGCTTGCTTACAAGTAGCAAGAAAATAAAGTCTCTTACTGTTTCCATTGTTTCCCAATCTATTTGCCATGAAGTGATGGGGCTGGATACCATGATCTTAGCTTTCTGAATGCTGAGTTTTAAGCCAACTTTTTCACTCTCCTCTTTCATTTTCATTAGTTCTTCGCTTTCTTTCATACGTGTGGTGTCATCTTTGTATCTGAGGTTATTGATACTTCTCCTGGCAATCTTGATTCTAACTTGTGCTTCATCCAGGCCAGCATTTCTCATGATGTACTCTACATGTAAGTTAAATGAGCAGGGTGACAATATACAGCCTTGACATACTCCTTTCCCGATTTGAAACCAGGCTGTTCCATATCCAGTTCTAACTGTTGCTGCTTGATCTGCATACAGTATTCTCAGGAGGCAGGTAAGTTTTTCTGCTATTCCTGTCTCTTTAAGAATTTTCCACAGATTGTTGTGATCCACACAGTCAAAAGCTTTGGCATAGTCAATAAAGCAGAAGGAGATGTTTTTCTTGCTTTTTCATTGATCCAGCAGATGTAGGTAATTTGAACTCCAGTTCCTCTGCCTCTTCCAAATCCAGCTTGAACATATGAAAGTTCCCAGTTCACAAACTGTTGAAGCCTGGCTTGGAGAATTTTGAGGATTACTTTGCTAGCGTGTGAGATGAGCGCAATTGTGCAGCAGTTTGAAAATTCTTTGGCATTGCCTTTCTTCGGGATTGGATTGAAAAATGACCTGTTCCAGTCCTGTGGCCACTGTTGAGTTCCAAGTTTGCTGGCATATTGAGTACAGCGCTTTCACAGCATCATCTTTTAGGATTCGAAATAGCTTAACTAGAATTCCATCACCTCCACTACCTTTGTTCATAGTGATGCTTCCTAAGGCCCACTTGACTTTGCATTCCAGGATGTCTGGCTCTAGGTGAGTGATCATGGTTATCTGGATCATGAAGATCTTTTTTGTATAGTTCTTCTGTGTATTCTTGCCACATTTTCTTAATATCTTCTGCTTCTGTTAGGTTGATACCATTTCTGTCCTTTATTGTTCCCATTTTTGCATGAAATGTTCCCTTAGTATCTCTAATTTTCTTGAAGAGATCTCTAGACTTTCCTATTCTATTGTTTTCCTCTATTTCTTTGCATTGACCATTGAGGAAGGCTTTCTTATCTCTCCTTGCTATTCTTTGCAACCCTGCATTCAGATGGGTATATCTTTCCTTTTCTCCTTTGCCTTTATCTTCTCTTCATTTCTCAGCTATTTGTAAGACCTCCTCAGACAACCATTTTACCTCTTTGCATTTCTTTTTCTTGGGAATTGTCTTGGTCACTGCCTCCTGTACAATGTCATGAACCTCCATCCAAAGTTCTTCAGGCATTCTGTCTTTCAGATCTAATTCCTTGAATCTATTTGTCACTTCCACTGTATAATCATAAGGTATTTGATTTAGGTCATACCTCAGTGGTCTAGTGGTTTCCCTACTTTCTTCAATTTAAGTCTGAATTTGGCAATGAGGAGTTCATGATCTGAACCACGGTCAGCTCCCAGTCTTGCTTTTGCTGACTGTATAGAGCTTTTCCATCTTTGGCTGCAGAGAATATAACCAATCTGATTTTGGTGTTGACCATCTGGTGATGTCCATGTGTAGATATGTTGTGTTGTTGGAAGAGGGTGTTTGCTATGACCAGTGCATTCTCTTGGCAAAACTCTATTAGCCTTTGCCCTGCTTCACTTTGTACTCTAAGTCTAAATTTGCCTGTTACTCCAGGTGTTTCTTGACTTCGTAAATTTTCACTCCAATCCCCTATAATGAAAAGGACATCTTTTTGGGTGTTAGTTCTAGAAGGTCTTGTAGGTCTTTCTTCATAGAACCGTTCAACCTCAGCTTCTTTGGCATTACTGGTTGGGGTACAGGCTTGGATTACTGTGATATTGCATGGTTTGCCTTGGAAACAAACAGAAATCATTCTTTTGTTTTCTTGGGTGAGATTGCACCCAAGAACTGCATTTGGACTCTTTTGTTGACTATGATGGCTACTCCATTTCTTCTAAGGTATTCTTGCCCATATATCTATTACTGCCCCATATCTATTCTTGTAGATATAAAGGACATCTGAGTTAAATTCACCCATTCCAGTCCATTTTTGTTCACTGATTCCTAAAGTGTCAAAGTTCACTCTTGACATCTCCTGTTTGACCACTTCAAATTTACCTTGGTTCATGGACCTAACATTTTGGTTCCTAGGCAATATTGTTCTTCATAGGATCCAACTTTATTTCCATCACCAGTCACATCCACAACAAGGCATTGTTTTTGCTTTGGTTCCGTCTCTTCATTTTTTCTGGAGTTACTTCTCCATTCTTCTCCAGTAGCATACTGAGCACCTACTGACCTGGGGAGTTCATCTTTCAGTGTTGTATCTTTTTGCCTTATCATACTATTCATGGGGTTCTCAAGGCAAGAATACTGAAGTGGTTTGTCATTCCCTTCTTCAGTGTGCATAAGGTGTTAAAAAAATCCACAGTTTAAAATTTGCATAGTGGTAATAAACAAAGCTCAGGATATTTGTATCTTTCTGGTAAGTAAAGAATATTAGCAAAGTTAGTATAATTTGATTTGTACTCCAATCCTCTTCATTCCTGGATCTAACTTTTAGAAGACTGACAGATATTTCAGCATAAGATATTCTCTCTTGACCTAGAATGAGCAAAGATTTCAGTGCTTTATGTAGAGGAGTAAAGGATCTATTAAAGATATACAGGTGTTAGACCTCTGAATATCATTCTCTTTTTATGGCATTGATGGGAGGAATAAATTGTGTTTCAGTTTCACTTTGATTGCAGTAGACACATTTTTTTTTCATTCTATATTCCCAGTGGTTATAAATTGATTTTTTTTGCATGAATATTACCCCTGTTTCTCCCTACTCTTAAAATGACTCATATCCCAAGAGATTACCAATGTGTCTCCTGTGAAATTCAGATGGCTTCTAGTCTGTTTTCTAATCTTTTGCATTCAAAGTGAATTTTTCTTGACCTGTCCCTCAATTTCCATGAGCTAGAGAAGTCCAAAACATTTCTTACAATCAGGTCAAGCTCTCAGAAATATTCTCATGTTCAGTCATTCTATAAGCATTGCATCTGCTTCACCCTGTTTTATTTAGCACCATCTGGATTAAGGTAGCTCATATATCTTTACTAGAGGAGCAGGAACACACATGTATATCTAATATGCTCAAGAATTAAAATACACTAATACTTAGAGTACACTGAAAGTCTCAGTGTACTGGCACCTTAGAGCAAATAATGGAATATCCACAACAAAGTGATGGACAGACAAGTATAAAATCTTTTTCATGATATCTACCTATAGGTATGTACTTTGTAAGATGTGTTCCTTAAGCCTCTCTATTTGCAGGAAATAACATTGGCCATGTTTGTCCCACTTTAATAAGCACTTAGAAGTATATCCTGATTATATGATATCCTCCTACATATTTAAATTTATTTTTAGTCTTTTGAAAATTTGATCTCTAATTTCTGAGTTGTGAACAAGAATAATGGCAACAAAACAGAAAGCAAACAAACAAAAATACCTAAACAAACCACCACAACAAAATCATTTAAAACTTTAGCAACAACAAACCTGTGGCTTTCCAAGTGGTACAGTGCAAGAGACTCAAGAGACAAGCATCGGAAGATCCCCTGGAGAAGGAAATGGCAACTCACTCAAGTATTCTTGCTTGGAAAATCCCATTGACAGAGAAGCCAGGCAGGTTATAGTCCATGGGTTTGCAGAGTCAACAAAACTTAGTGACTGAGTGCACAACAACAAATCTGAGGCTAAGAATAATGCAACTATACCTAAGCCAGTTAAGTATTTCACAGAGTAGTTAACAACATTATCAGAAACCTAGTCACTCTTTTGAAAGGTAAAAATCAAGCAAAACTTATACCTCAAGGTTTGTATTATACTCCTCTCAGTGTCATATCAGTTTAATATTGCTTCTAGGATGAGATATTGCTGCATTGTGCCTATTTTCTTCTGGCACATACATCTTCTGGTGAATGAACAGGATAGTACTGTTCATACACCCAATAATGACAAATAGATTTCATCTCATGTGACAACTCTAACCAACTGATATTGGATTCCTGGGGCATTGTTTTGTGAACAATTTTGAGGCTATGTCTAGACTCAACAATCCAAAAAGTTCTTTATATCATCCAAGCGCATGATGCAAGAAGTTGAGTTACTAAGTGAAAGATATCAGTCATCCCTGCATTGCCCGCTAAGAACTATGGGTAGGGATTTATCCTTAGTGTTTCAAAAGCACATATGTGGGTTGAGTTATTGCTATACTCTTTTTATCCAGCTTAAAACAGATATTCAACAAAATGAATGAATTAATAAAATGTACTTGATTTTGGTTTTTTAAAAATATGTCTGTAATGGAAATACACTGGGATACAAATGGAATGGACAGATAAGGAAAGAGAGTCCTAATAGCCTACATCAATAAATGTGTCTTTCATATATTTCAGAATATGTTAAGAATGTAACAAAATGGTTGAATACATACTCTGAATAGCTTGTATAATGTATCTCCCCTTTTCCAAAATATCTGTGGTGTTAAGTATCAAATAATATTAAGTAGACCTTTTCTAGTTAGAAAATCAAGAAATTATAATTTTAGAAGTGGATGAGATTGTAAAATTTAAATTAGACTGAATTTTCAATATTTGAGTACATGACTATCCCCCAGATCCAAACCTTCATCATCTACTAGGCTAAGACTCTAGGGCAGAACATGTGTTATATACAATTTCCCTTCCTACACAGGGCCATAAATACTTCTCTATAAACATTTGAGAATCATCACTTGATATTATCATATGATTATGAGATCCTATATTTACAAACAATTCTAGTTGAATTTTCTTGGTTACCTCAGAAATTGCATGAAACAATATGTTTGAAATTATTTCAATGTTTAGAATATTTCATACATACATCAAGTATCATATTATTGCTAATAATAATGGTATAAATAAAAGCACCAACAATTTATTTAATTTTTAGTGTAGTATACCATACTATACTTAGATATACTATAGTTAAATATACAGACATTACTCAGTACACATACGGTATTGGTTCCAGGACCCCACTATTGCATACCAAAAACTGTAGATGCTCAAGTCCCATATATAAAAAGGCATAGTACAGTTGTGAAAGTGCTGCACTCAATATGCCAGCAAATTTGGAAAACTCAGCAGTGGCCACAGGACTGGAAAAGGGCAGTTTTCATTCCAATCCCAAAGAAAGTCAATGCCAAAGAATGCTCAAACTACCACACAACTGCACTCATCTCACATGCTGGCAAAGTAATGTTCAAAATTCTCCAAGCCAGGCTTCAACAGTACATGAACTGTGAACTTCCTGATGTTCATGCCGGATTTAGAAAAGGCAGAGGAACCAGAGATCAAATTGCCAACATCTGTTGGATCATTATAAGAGCAAGAGAGTTCCAGAAAAACATCTACTTCTGCTTTATTGACTATGCCAAAGCTTTTGACTGCGTGAACCAAAACAAACTATGGAAAATTCTGAAAGAGATGGGAATACCAGACCACCTGACCTGCCTCCTGAGAAACCTGGATGCAGGTCAAGAAGCAACAGTTAGAACTGGACAAGGAACAACAACCTGGTTTCAAATCAGGAAAGGAGTACGTCAAGGCTGTATATTGTCACCTTGTTGATTTAACTTATATGCAGAGTACATCATGAGAAATGCTGGGCTGGTGGAAGCACAAGCTGGAATCAAGATTGCTGGGAGAAATATCAGTAAACTCAGATATGCAGATAACACCACACTTATGGCAGAATGCAAAGCACTTTCTATGATTCTACTAATCAACTATGTCCTAAATGTCAATCATTTTCACTTTCTTCAGACACCTCGAATATTTTCTTGGCACTTTTGTCAATGGATCTCTCTAAAATGTGGGACTAATTATATGTCTGCCAGCTTAAAGTCTTCCCACAACATCCTGCAGACTCTAGGATGAAAGTCATGATTCTTAGCATGACACAAAATCTTTTATTGTCTATTTCCCCCCTTGTCTCTCCAGTAACTTCTTACCTTGCATCCCTGCATGTTACCATGGCATGTACCCCTTTGAAACAATTTACTGTTTTTGGAATAACTGTCTCCTCACCATACCTTCTGGCTTCTCTTTTTGAATTTCTCTTCTATCTTTAGACTGCTTATTGGTTTGCTTGCTCATTCATGGCTTTAATACTCTACTTTCCTGTTCCCTCATGCCATACTTTGCCACTTTAATTATTATCATTATCATCAATATCATATAACAGTACTAGAATCAATTGTAGTACTAATACTAATAGTAATAGTAATCATAAACTGTGCACTTAATATCCCCATTTTAAAGATGAAAAAATTGAAGCACAGTGTCATCAAGCAATTTACGCCAAAATCTTATGCCTTCAATTTGGGTCAGGAGTTAAAAACTAAGCAACCTAACTCCAGAGTTCCACTTTTTAACAAAGTTATTCTGCAGCAATGAAATTAAACACTTGCTCCTTGGAAGTGAAACTATGACAAACCTAGATAGTTTATTAAAAAGCAGAGGCATTACTTTGCCGACAAAAGTCCATATAGTCAAATCTATGGTTTTTCCAATAGTCATGTATGGATGTGAGAGTTGCACCATGAAGAAGGCTGAGCACCAAAGAATTGATGCTTTTGAACCACGGTGCTGAAGAAGACTCTTGAGAGTCCCTTGGACTGCAAGGAGATCAAACCAGTCAATCCTAAAGGAAACTAATCCTGAATATTCATTGGAAGGACTGATGCTGAAGCTGAAACGCCAATACTTTGGCCACCTGATATGAAGAGCCAACTCACTGGAGAAGCACCTGATGCTGGGAGAAACTGAGGAGGAGAAGGGGGCAACAGAAGATGACATGGTTGGATGGCATCACTGAATCAATGGACATGAGTTTGAGCAAACTCTGGGAGAGAGTGAAGGACAGGGAAGCCTGGTGTACTGCAGTCCATGGGGTCACAAAGAGTTAGACATGACCTAGCAACTGCACAGAACTGATTCTGCTTTCCTATCCTAGAAGCCTGGTCTCTAAATTCTAATGTTCTATCCACTTGTCTCCATTGGTAGTCTCTGAATTCCTTAAAGTCAGTGTCACAATCTTGATTTTCAGATTCTCAACACATGTGTTTGATCTCTTCATTCTTAGGTTGTTCAAGTAGGGATAAGAGAAAAAGAATTTGCCAAATGTAGGAATTCTGATTAAAGATTAACACTAGCACTCAAAAATATTGAGGGGTAGGGAAGAAAGAAAGGATAGGTAGTATAAGTTTAAAATGTAATGAAGAATGAATTCATTCAGTAGTTACAGAGCAGCTACTAAGGCTACATACACATTGTGTTAGCTGATCTACAATATGAAGTGTCTTAGTGAAATACTTTTTTCAAAGTCACTTCTTATCCATTTTGAACAGTTGTTGATGTGGCCTCTGCTATAATATGTTCTAGGTAAATATCATATCTATATATTTGCCATTAAGGCTGCAAAATGTCTGTGAATTGGGTATGATTATTCCTGTTTACAGCTGTTTAATCTAGAGACTTCAAGGATTTTAGTGACTTATCCAAGTTTCACATTTTTACTACAACAAAGTTCACTTCCACGGATGTGTAATGAAAGAGGAGAGGGGGAAAGAGAAAGAAGAGGGGAGTAAGGAAGGGAAGGAAGGAAGGAAGGAAGGGACAGAAGGAAGGGAAGAAAGAAGGAGGGAAAGAAGGAAGGGACAGAGGAAGGGATGAAGGGTATGCATTCATCTACGTTTGTGTGTGTGACTGCATATGAGTTAGCAACTGTGTACATCCACCAGGTGCCAATTGAGTCCTCCTGTACTCTCTCTCCAGGATGGGCCAAGGTTAAGGGTTGGTGCTGTGGCTGCTTGGCATAAGTATGGAGTGTTGGAGGAGAGTAGAGAGGTCAGACTACTCCCTGCCTTCCTTCCAAAGAGATTGGCTCAGCTTGGCTCACTCTTTCAAGCAAGGTTCACTGTTTTCCTCAAAGCTGCTGGCTCTGTTCAGGTCTATCTTCTCCACAGGCCTTGGGATGGAAGGTTCAGGTCACTGCACACTGAACAGACCTTGTAGTTTCCCAATACTTGCTCTCTGCCGTTAACCTCTTTGTAAATCAAATTTGCTATATTAATAGTGCCATGTGTTTACTGCGGGAAGCAGACTGATGTATCAGTTGTTTGTGTGTATATCAGTGTATACCTATTGTCTAATTATTTCTCTATATTCTACAGCATCATGCTATTATAAATTTTACAGTGCAATTACTTGGCTGTAGTGGAACTCACAAAATAATGACAAAAAGCCAGTTTTCTGTTAAGGTCCATGAATTAATCTGTTTTGCTGGGTATAGCCAATTGCTCACATATAAATGGAATTCTGCCTGTTAGCCTTAACATTAAGCAGATTTCTAGAGGAAAATGTCTCAGTATTTGCAGCAAGCTTTCCTTTGGCCTTCAAAAGGCCAAAGCTATTTTTCTAAAGGAAAGCTAGAGGAATAACAACTGTTGCATTTTCAATTCCCATATCAGCAGTGATGATAGACTAGCATTATTCACACCCACTTTTGGATAGATTCTGTTAGCACTGTCAAGATCAAAGTTGAGCAAAACTCTCCCTTCTCACCACTTCATTATCCTTATCCTTACATGCATAAAAATGAAAATTCTTCCCTGTTATAGAGTAATAATCTTACTATATTTATAAATGTAAAGTAGATTTATCAAAATGATTGGAAACATGATTCTCCATCACGGTTAACGATTGCAGAGATATGTTGACATGAAAAAACGAAACTTTATTTTTTTTCCCTCCTTTCCTTACCATTTCTTCAATTTATACACAAAGAACGTCATGGTGTATTTACTAACAAAATTCTATCTCCAGGATTATTAGGTATATCATAATTTATAAATTTATATACTATATATTGCATATATTATAAACACATATGCCCTAATAGTGACCACATGGTTTATTTTTAATCTCCATAAGGCTTTGAATAGAGTGGATGAAGTGTGGGAGAATAGGAATTAATATTGAATCAGTCCATGCATGACCTGCTATTTTTTCATATGATGATGTATTTTACAGCTGAAGTGATTGCATCACAGCAAATTTATGATATACTATTCAAGAACTTGATAAGAATACAATTTCAGCTCATTGTAGTGTAATAAGCTTTCTTGTAGTTTCACTGCATTGTTTTTATTAAAGTTGTAAAGAAAGCAAACTATATCTTTTTTTTTTTCCTTTTGCCAAAGTTAGATTTAATAACCTCTCATTTTCCTGGGACATCTTCACTTATTAGATAACAAATTCCTTTGGATCTTTCTTATTTTTCTAATATAAATTTAAATCCATTCTTCCTTTTGATTTGTTAGCTATACATATTATTTTCCTGCCCACAATTCACACTCCTTTAAAGAGTTGTGATTCTACAAGACACATTATACTGATACTCTGAACTAAAAACAGTGCTCCCTTGGAATATTTTCACCTGAAAATGTAAGGATATATTGCACACAGTTCAAATAGCTTCTGGTTAAAGGTAATAATCTCACCTAAGAGTTGAAAAAAATCATAAGAACATAAAAGATTTATCATAATTTACTAAATCTAAAATCTGTATGACCAGAATAACCTGTGTTTTCTCCAAATGATGTAATTTTTCTCCAAACAGATGTTTGCATGTATTGTAGCTATGAAGAGAGATTCTGATACATACCAATCTTGCTCGCCCTCTGCCCCACAGCATGCCAAGCGCTCTATTTTCAGAGCATGTCACGGGATTGCACTTTCTCACTACTTCCTATTCCCATGAACCCCAAGTGCTGCTGCTGCTGCTAAGTCGCTTCAGTCATGTCTGACTTTGTGCAACACCATAGACGGCAGCCCACCAGGCTCCTGTGTCCCTGGGATTCTCCAGGCAAGAACACCAGAGTGGGTTACCATTTCCTTCTCCAACACATGCATGCATGCTAAGTTGTTTCAGTCATGTCTGACTCTTTGTGAACCTATAAACAGCAGCCCACCAGGATCCTCTGTCCATAGGATTCTCTAGACAAGAATACTGGAGTGGGCTGCCATTTTCTTCTCCATGAGCCCAAGTGACTGGGTCTAAACAAGGAGTTGGGAGTGGGAAGGAGGTGTCCTTCTTCTGGTTGAGTATTCATTGGCCTCTGTGAGACATTCCAGAGAACTCTTTTCTTCATTTGTTAAAATGACTAGCTGTATTCAAGACAGTCCCTGATATCCTTGATTCTTGAAAGAGTATAGTGAGCATATCCTCTGTTCACCTACAATGGACATAAAGTTAATGGGAAAAATATATCTTTGTAGTTTTAAGTCACTAAAATGTGGGACTGCTTGCCACAGCAGAATAATTTACTAATCTTAATTAACACAGAGGCAAACCACAGAAAAAAATAGTGAAAAACATTCTTGGCAAGGACAGATCCCGATAAGCTAGGGAAAGGGGAATATAGATCTTTTAAAGGAGTGCTAAAAGCAGGATTTAGGAAAGACATTGTCAGGACTCACAAAACAGAGAAGTTATAACTACACTGGTTTTACCTGAGTTGGTAAGGGAGAAGTTTAGTTGATGGCTATGACTCATCCATTGTCCAGACAGATTTTGACAGAGATTGCAAGAGAAAGTTTAATATGTCTGTGAGTCCTCTTAAAGGCATAGCTAATACATTGTAAACCTCAATATAAAAGGGCCATTTCCTTTAAGAAGACCAAATATCTGGTCACGTCCAACAAGTGCAGGACAATTATCAAAACGCTAAGCAGATTTTTTTAAATATACTAATTGAAATGAATTTATACTTTACATAATTGAAATGCTTTATCTACATGATTCTAGATTAACACAACAAACTAAACTTATATTTTAAAATTCATCTTATCAATTTCTGAAACTTTTATAATCTTACCATTTCATGTCATCTATATCTATGGACTTTATACATATATACTTTCATTTTTTCTAGGTTTTTCTTTTCACATCTAATATAAACAAGAGTGTATGCAATTATTTCTGATAATAACTAAATTATCTTTATGGGTGACTGATGTTATAAAAAGGCATTAATTGCATGTCTTAAAGCTTGGCAACCAAGTATTTTGGGGGTAAATATTTTTAAATTTTGTATTAGACAAGTGTGAGTCAGTGTATACTATAAAATATTTAGCACTTGATCATGACTTTTTCTGTTTTAATTATTTTACAAAGGTGAACTAATCAGCAGAATGATTTACTACTATCACATAAGAAGGAATAAAAACATAATATGAAAGCATAAACTTTTATTAATAAGCATATTTCAAATTTGATTCATAAAAATATTAATAAATTAGCTAATAAACTATTGGTTTATATTATTTTCACAAAAAGAAGATGGGCTCTATAGTTCAAATCCAACCCCTTTCTTCTTAATCACATATTAATTTGCATGTAAAGAGATCCTTCAGTTCAGTTTAGTTCAGTCGCTCAGTCATGTCCAACTCTTTACGACCCCATAAATCCCAGCACGCCAGGCCTCCCTGTCCATCACAAACTCCCGGAGTCCACCCAAACCCATGTCCATAGAGTCGGTGATGCCATTCAACCATCTCATCCTCTTTCGTCCTCTTCTCCTCCTGCCCTCAATCTTTCCCAGCAACAGGGTCTTAACAAATGAGTCAGCTCTTCACATCAGGTGGCCAAAGTATTGGAGTTTCAGCTTCAACATCACCCTTCCAATGAACACCCAGGACTGACCTCCTTTAGGATGGATTGGTTGTTTCTCCTTGCAGTCCAAGAAACTCTAAAGAGTCTTCTCCAACACCACAGTTCAAAACAATCAATTCTTCAGCGCTCAGCTTTCTTTATAGTCCAACTTTCACATCCATACATGATCACTGGAAAAACCATAGCCTTGACTAGACGGACCTTTGTTGGCAAAGTAATGTCTCTGCTTTTTAATATGCTGTCTAGGTTGGTCATAACTTTCCTTCCAAGGAGTAAGTGTCTTTTAATTTCATGGCTGCAGTCACCATCTGCAGTGATTTGGGAACCCAGAAAAATAAAGCCAGCCACTGTTTACACTGTTTCCCCATCTATTTGCCATGAAGTGATGGGACCAGATGCAATGATCTTAGTTTTCCAAATGTTGAGCTTTAAACCAACTTTTTCACTCTCCTCTTTCACTTTCAACAAGAGGCTCTTTAATTCTTCTTCACTTTCTGCCATAAGGGTGGTGTCATCTGCATATCTGAGGTTATTGATATTTCTCCCTGCAATCTTGATTCCAGCTTGTGCTTCTTGCAGCCCAGCCTTTCTCATGATGTACTCTGCATATAAGTTAAATAAGCAGGGTGACAGGATACAGCCTTGACATACTACTTTTCCTATTTGGAACCAGTCTGTTGTTCCATGTCCAGTTCTAACAGTTGCTTCCTGACCTGCATACAGGTTTCTCAAGAGGCAGGTCAGGTGGTCTGGTATTCCCATCTCTTGAAGAATTTTCCACAGTTTATTGTGATCCACACAGTCAAAGGCTTTGGCATAGTCAATTAAGCAGAAGTAGATTTTTTCTGGAATGCTCTTGCTTTTTCAATGATCCAGTGGCTGTTGGCAATTTGATCTTTGGTTCCTCTGCCTTTTCTAAAACCAGCTTGAACATCTGGAAGTTCACAGTTCACGTATTGCTGAAGCCTGGCTTGGGGAATTTTGAGCATTACTTTACTAGCATGTGAGATGGCTGCAATTGTGCAGTAGTTTGAGCATTCTTTGGCATTGCCTTTCTTTAGGATTGGAATGAAAACTGACCTTTTCCATTCCTGTGGCCACTGCTGAGTTTTCCAAATTTGCTGGCATTTTGAGTGCAGCACTTTCACATCATCGTCTTTCAGGATTTGAAACAGCTCACCTAGAATTCCATCACCTCCACTAGCTTTGTTCATAATGATGCTTCCTTCCTAAGGCCCACTTGCCTTCACATTTCAGGATGTCTGGCTCTAGGTGAGTGATCACACTATCGTGATCATCTGGGCTGTGAAGATAATTTTTGTACAGTTCTTCTATGTATTCTTGCCACCTTTTAATATCATCTGCTTCTGTTAGGTCCCTACCATTTCTGTCCTTTATTGAGCCCATCTTTGCATGAAATGTTCCCTTGGTATTTCTAATTTTCTTGAAGAGATCTCTAGTCTTTCCCATTCTATTGTTTTCCTCTATTTCTTTGCATTGATCGCTGAGAAAGGCTTTCTTATCTCTCCTTGCTATTCTTCAGAATTCTGCATTCATATGGGAATATCTTTCCTTTTTTCCTTTGCTTTTCACTTCCCTTGTTTTCCCAGCTATTTGTAAGACCTCCTCAGACAGCCATTTTGCTTTTTTGCATTTTTTTTTCTTGGGGATGGTTTTGATTCCTGTCTCCTGTACAATATCAAGAACCTCCATCCATAGTTGACCAGGCACTCTGTCTATCAGATCTAGTCCTTAAATCTATTTCTCACTTCCACTGCATAGTCATAAGGGATTTGATTTAGGTCATACCTGAATGGTCTAGTGGTTTTGTCCACTTTCTTCAATTTCAGTCTGAATTTGCCTATAAGGACTTCATGATCCAAGCCATAGTCAGCTCCCAGTCTTGTTTTTGCTGACTGTTTAGAGCTTCTCCATCTTTGGCTAAAAAGAATATAATCAATCTGATTTTGGTATTGACAATCTGGTGATGTCCATGTGTAGAGTCTTCTCTTGTGTTGTTGGAAGAGGGTGTTTGCTATGACCAATGCCTTCTTTTGGCAGAACTCTATTAACCTTTGCCCTGCTTCATTCTGTATTCCAAGGCCAAATTTTCCTGTTACTCCAGGTGTTTCTTGACTTCCTACTTTTGTATTCTAGTCCCCTATAATGAAAAGGACATCTTTTTTGGGTGTTAGTTCTAGAAGGTCTTATAGATCTTCATAGAACCGTTCAACTTCAGCTTCTTCAGTGTTACTGGTCCGGGCATAGACTTGGATTATTGTGGTATTGAATGGTTTGCCTTGGAAATGAACAGAGATCATTCTGTTGTTTTTGAGATTGCAACCAAGTACTGCATTTTGGACTTTTTTGTTGACTATGATGGCTACTCCATTTCCTCTAAGGGATTCCTACCTACAGTAGTAGAGACCTTTAGAGAAGTACTATTCAGGGCCCATTAAGGAAATGGAATGTTCTTTAATCCTTTATGTCATTTTTCATTGGCTGAAAGAAAACCTATAGTTTGAGCAACCTGAGCTGCATATGGGTGCTGTGATAAGGAAAGCCCTGTTAGGCTTACCAAACATCCTATTTCCAGTCCTACTTAGCAAAAAATATTCTGTATCATATAGGAACCCTAAATAAAACACCAGTATATTTATTTAGCATGAATCTTCTGGTTTTTTCATTATCATACACATATCATTTGTAATTTGTTGAGTGTAAGAAGGTAGCTAAGGGGATTTCCCTGGTGGTCCAGTGGTCCCAGTGCAGGAAAGCTGGGTTTAATCCCTGATCAGGGAACTGGGTCCCACATCCTGCAACTAAGAACTCTCATGCCACAATTAAAGATCCTGCATGCTACAACTAAAAAATTAGAATGCCCCAACAATGACCTGGCATAGCCAAATAAATATTAAATGAATAAATATTTTTAAAAATAAGGTAAATATGGGCATGATATTTAAAAGTATGAGAATCTTTTTTTCATATTACATTATAGTGATATTTATATAATACTCAAGATTTGAAAAAAATACATGTGTATTTAATCCAACAACTTAAGTTTATGATTCTATTATTTTTTAGTCTAGATGTCACTTTCATTGGATTTCATATGTCAGGGTATGAGATGAAAGGGAAAGTATACAAGGTGTTTTTCAATACCACCTATATGCTGTCAGTGAAAAAAGTAAGGCAAAATCTACATGAGATAGAGAGTTTTGCACATTTACATATAGCAAGGTAAAATAATAATGTTAAAGTTTCTAAGAAAATGAGAAAATACTTTTAAAAACAATTCATGAAGGATCAACTTTGGGTTGGTGTGCTGAGGACCTTAGTCATAGTTCTCCCACAAAAAACAAAGAAAATACTGGCAAAAACCCTAAAATCATTTCAGAACCCTGGAAAATACCCAACACGGAAACAGAACAAATTGGAAATAGTCTATGAAAGAGAAAGTGTTGACCATAGTAACACAGAAGTATCTGTGATGCTTTAACTTCCTCTTTCTCTAGCATCGTGACACAGCAATAACAAAAAATAAAAATAAAAATTTCTTTTCAGCCAACAGAAAGGACTGAATTATTCTGTAATTCTGTTAAATGCACCATCCCCAGAGGCACAGTCAATATTGCGCCCAGATTTGATTCTCTCTGGAAAATATCCCTTCTGGGGTGTCATGGCTATTTTATTTAACTCAGAGTTCAGAAAAGGAAGAAGGTAAGGAAATATCCTATCTCAAGGATATTACAAACACAATAAAATTTTGCTGGTAGTGTCACTGGTGTCTAAGATTGTGATTTCAGGCAAACAAACAAAATCTTTGCCAGGAATTTAAAACTAAGCACTGCTGAATAAGATGACCACAAGGAACTTTGAAAAATTTCCACATATTCCTAGGAATTTAAAGCAGTGTACATGCATAAGTCTATGTGCATGCCCAGGAAACACTTGGAAAAATAGAAAGCCCCACACTTCTCTAGCATATGTTGAGGTGTTGAGACCCTGTGTAAGCAGGAAGTGAAAGTTAAAGTGTATTGTAAACTTCTTGAAGCTTAAAGCATACTTTCCCACACAACCATTTTTTGGGGGGGGGGAGGGCAGGGCAGAAAGTGAAAGAAATAAAGGTAGGATATTTTAGAAACCTTCTGATCAATCACTGATTCTGAGAATCTGATTTGGAATATATCTTGATCAGCCACTGACTAAATTATACTGACTTTGGGTTGATTCTAGGAAGTTAGCTTAACATTAAAACGACTACATAAAAAAATTCTAGTAATAGTAGAATTCAGTGACTGCACAAGATTTGAAGAGATAATGGCCAAAAACTTCTCAGATTTGATGAGATATGAATCTACATTTAAATTTCATGAACTCCAAGAATAAACCTAAAGAGCTTAATACCTAGATGCGTCATAGTCAAGCTGAAAAAATTCAAAAGCAAACAAAAATTCAGGAAAGCAGCAAGAATATATCTTATTATATACAAGAAAAGACATGGATGCCAGAAGATAATAAGGTAACACTTCAAAGTATAGAAATTAGAAGACTGTCAACCAAGAATTCTATATCCAGCAAAACTATCCTTCAAAAAATGAAGGAATAAAGACATTTCTAGAACAGCAAAAAGTTAAGAGAATTTGTTACTAATAGGTTGAAATGTAAGGAAATTACATAGTAAATAAAATTTGCAGAAAGAAATAATGAACATTCATACAGGGTACTATATAGATAAATATAAAAAAGTACAAACTGTAACTTGTTTGTAATTTTTATATTCTACCTGATTAAAAAGTGACTACATTAAACAATAATTATAACACTGTATTCATGGACTTATAATATACAAGATATAATTTTCATGACAATAATAATACAAAGAAGGGAGAAGGAAGAGAAGTGTATTGGGTCAAAGTTTTGTATACAATTGAAATTAAGTTAGTATTGATCTGAACTGGACCATTGCAAACTCAGATACTAATTTTAACATGTATATCAGTTACTGAAGAAATAAATTTAAAAATAATATAACACACACACACATGGAAATTTAAATGATAAATGAAGAAGTATCTATTTAATACCAAATTTATAATTATCAAGGAATAGATGAACAAAAACCACATAGAACATATAGGGAAAAAATAGCATGATGCCTGACATAAGTATTACCATTTCAGTAATTACACTGAGTGTAAATGAATTAAACACTCCAAACAAAAGATAGAGATTGACAAAATGAGGGGGGGAAAAAGTCAAAACACGATCCAACTACAGAAGAGATTCACTGGATGAAAAAACACATTGCTTGAAAGTGAAAAAAAGAAATGAAAGAATATATACTATTCAAGTAGTAATGGCCGTGGTCTAAATGTTGTCTCACCCCCACCTAAATTCCCTGGTGGCTCAGTTGGTAAAGCATCTGCCTACAATGTGGGAGACCCAGCTTTGATCCCTGCTTTGGGAAGATCCTCTAGAGAAGGAAATGGCACCCCACTCCAATACTTTTGCCTGGAAAATCCCATGGACGGAGGCGTGTGGTAGGCCGCAGTCCATGGGATAGCAAAAAGTCAGACACTGAGTAACTTTGCTTTCACTTTCACCTAAATTCATGTTTGAAAATCTTAACTTCCAAAGGTGATGGTATTAGTAGGTGAGGCATCTGAAAAGTGTTTTAAGTCATGAGAGTGGAATCTTCACGAACGGGATCAGCACCTTAAACAGGAGGCTCCAAAGAGATCCTTGGCCCCTTCTTCCATGTGAGGATGCAAAGAGAAGTCTGCAACCTGGAAGACAGCCCTCACCTGACTATGCTAAAACCTTGATCTCAGACTTCTTGCCTCCAAATTGTGAGAAATAAATTTTCTGTTGCTTATAAGCAACTCAGTCTGTTATAGCATTATGAATAAGACAATAACCAAAAGATAGCTGGGGTGGCTAGATTAATTCAGGCAAAACACATTTTAAAATGAAAAAGAATTTTGCAAACAGAAACTCTTCTAAGGACAAAAGAAATATAACAATTGTGTGTCTACCTAGAAACAACTCTCCAAATTACATTAAGCTAAAACAGACAGAATTGAGGGAAAAATAGACAATATTAATTGGGGATATCAAAAGCAGACTTCCGCTCCCTGACCTATACAGGCCTCTGCTATGGGGGTGATGGCCGGTCCTGGTGTCTGAGTGATCCCCTGGGCCCAGCAAGGGGACCAAGTTTCCAGAGCCTTGAAGACAAGGGCTAACACCCCAAAATACGGACTCATTTTCCACTCTACCCTCATTGGCCAAGCAGCTGCCAAGAACAAAGGTCGCATCTCCCAATACCTGGCAAACAAATGCAGTATTGCCTCACGAACCGATTGCTTCTCTGAGGTGCCCACCAGTGTTTTTGGGGAGAAGCTTCGAGAACAAGTTGAGGAGCGGCTGTCCTTCTATGAGACTGGAGAGATTCCCCGAAAGAATCTGGATGTCATGAAGGAGGCAATGGTTCAGGCAGAGGAAGCGGCTGCTGAGATTACTAGGAAGCTCGAGAAACAGGAGAAGAAACGCTTGAAGAAGGAAAAGAAAAGGCTGGCTGCAATTGCCCTGGCTTCTTCAGAAAATAGCAGTGCCCCAGAGGAGTGTGAGGAGACAAGTGAAAGACCCAAAAAGAAGAAAAAGCAAAAGCTCCAGGAGGCTCTTCAGGAGAATGGAATGGAAGACCCATCTGTCTCTTTTCCCAAACCCCAAAAAAAGAAATCTTTTTCCAAGGAAGAGCTAGTTAGTAGTGACCTTGAAGAGACAGCTGGTACTGGAAGTCTTCCCAAGAAGAAGAAATCTTTTCCCAAAGAGGAAACAGTTACTGACCCTGATGAGTCAGAAAACAAGAGGGTCCCCAAGAAAAAGCAGAAATTGTCCAAGGAGGAGCCACTCAACAGTGGACCTGAAGAGGCTGCTGCCAGCAAGAGCAGTGGCTCCAAGAAAAAGAAAAAGCTCCGAAAGCTATCCCTGGAAAGTTAGAATGGACATCTTCCTAGTGGGACATAACTTAACAGAGGTATTCCCCATCCCATCCCCTACAGCCCAATAAAAATAAAAACAAATTAAAAAAAAAAACAAAAAAACCACACTTTCTATACAAAAATAAAATTAGCAAAAGATCAGCATGTATAAAAGACTTAAAAAGTATAATAACTAAACCTAATAGTCATTTACAGAAATTCTTATCCAACAACAGGAGAATATACATTCTTTACAAGTGTACATGGAATATTATTCAGCATAAAGATTGTATACTCTGCCACAAAACAAACATCAATAAATTTAATTATTTGAGATCATAAAAATCTATTTTTATTTTTTAAAAGATATGTTTTATGACCACATGGAAGTTAAATAGAAATCAACAATTATAAAATTTGTATTAAATTATGAAAATTCACAAATATGTGGATATGAAACCATACACTATCAAATAAGCAATCAGTCATGAAAGAAATCTCAAGGAAAATAGAAAATATTTTTAGAAGAGTGAAAACAAAAACACAAATTTACCAAAACTGATGAAACACAATTAGAGGAGTGATTTAGATTGAACTTGATAGCTTTTACCACTTATAATTTTTTTAAAGAAAGGTTTCATATCAAACCCTCTGATTTAAGAAGCTAGAATAATAAAAGCAAATTGAGTGAAAAAACAAACAGAAAGTAGTAAACAATAAAGATTAGAGCTGAAATCACTAAAATGGAGAATAGAAAACAATACAGAAATCTAAAAATTGCTTATTTAAAAAATAAAACTGACAAAACCTTCAGCTAGACTGCTCAAGGACAGAGGGAAGTAGATGCAAATTATTCAAATAAAAAATGAGAATGGGGTCATCATGAAAGGCTCACAGAAATTAAAAAAAAAAACAACTGTAAGAAGTACTATGAATAAATGTAAGCAATGAGTTAGATAACTCAGATGAAAAATTTTCTAGAAAGACACCTGACAGACCTATAACAAATAAAGAGATTGAATTAATAATTCAAATACTTCCTAAAGGAAAAATTCAGGACCAATAGCTTTACCAGTGAATTCTAGAAAACATTTAAAGGAGAACTAAACTCTTTAAAATTTCTCAAATCATTATATGAGGTCCATATGACCTGACATCCAAACCAGACAAAGACATCACACTAAAAAAAAAAAGAAAGAAAGAAGGAAAATCATACATCAATAACAAGATGAGCAGTTTTTTACGATAGTAACTCAACATACAAAAATCAATGTATTTTTGTATACCAGCAATAGACAATCCAAAAACAAAATCAAGAACAGAATTCTATGTAAAATAGCATTAAAAAACCTGTAGGAATCACTTTCATCAAAGAAGTGCAAGACTGACTCACTGAAAATCACAAACAATTTTTGAAAGAATTTTTTTTAACAATTAACAGAAATGAAAGCTTTCCTATGCTCATGGGTCAGAAAACATATTGCTTAAGGTGATAATACTCCAACGGATCATCAGATTCGATTAAAAACCTTTTAACATCCCAGCTGGTTTATTTTTGGTGGAAATAGACAACTTGATCCAAAAATTCATATGGGAATTGAAGGGACCAGAAAAGCCAAAAACAATCCTCAAAAAGAGCAAAATTGAAGTCAGACTTCTTTATTCTAAACTTAGTATAAAATTACAGTAATCAAGACAACATGGTACTGGTACAAGGACAGACATAGACCAATGGAATAAAATTGAAAGTCCAGAAATAATAATAAATTGATTTTCAACAAGGTGTCATGACTATCAAATAGGGAAAGAAGAGATTTTTCAAAAACTTGTGGGTCGATTATATATCTTCAAGAAAAAGAATGAATTTGACACTTACCTGACATAGTGTAAAGAATATTAACTCAGATTGGATTACAAACTAAATTTATCACTAAAATTATAAAATTCTTGGAAGAAAACATACATGTAAATTATTATGAACTTGGGATAGGTAATGATATCTTAAGACTCAAAAACACAAATGACAAGAAAAAAAAATAGATGAGTTTGGCTTCTTCAAAATTAAAATCTTTCATGTTTTAAATAATAACAAAAGAAAGCAAAAATACAAATAATAGAATGGGGAAAAAAAATCTAACAAGGGACTTGCATCCAAAATGTATAATTAATATAAAGTACAAGTCAATAATAAAATCAAAACTACCTTAATTTTAAAATGGGCTAAAGCTCCAATAGGCATTTCTCCAAATAATTTATTCTGATGGCCTATAAGCACATGAAAAGTTGTTTAACATCATTAGTTAGCAGGGAAATGGAAATCGAAATCACGGTGAAGTACTACTTCACATTGACTAAAATGGTTGTAGTTAAAAAAAACAGAAAGCAACAAACATTGTGGAGAAACTAGAACTACCACAGCACTGCTGGTGGGAATGTAAAATGATGTGATGCCTTGAAAAACATTTCTTCAAAATGTTAAATATAGAGGTATCATGTGACCCCAGTTCTAGTCCTAAGTATGTATGTGTGCTAAGTCACTTCAGTCATGTCCGAATCTTTGCAACCCTATGGACTGTAGCCCACCAGGCTCCTCTGTCCATTGAATTCTCCAGGCAAGAATACTGGAGTGGGTTGAGGTGCCTTCCTCCAGCAGATCTTCCCAACCCAGGGATTGAACCTGAGTCTCTTGTGTCTCCTGCATTGGCAGTTGGGTTCTTTACTACTAGCACCACCTGGGGAGCCTCAGTCCTAAGTATATGACCAAGCAAAATAAAAACATTATTTCACACAAAACTTGTACATGATAGTTCATTGAATTATTTATAATAGCTAAGAAGTAACAGAAACAAAACAAATGCACATCAACTGACAAACATCTAAACATTAAATGGTGGATCCACATGATGGAATATTTCACACAACTAATACATACTACAACAAAGGTGAATCTTGAGAGCACTGTGATAAGTGAAATAAACTAGCAATAAAATACTGCATATTTTATGATTCCATTTAAATGAAATATCTAGCATAGGCAAGTCTGTAAAGACAGAAAGTAAACTAGTAGTTGACCAGGACTAGGGTATTGGGAGGAAGTGGGTAGTGACTGCTAAAAGACACAAGGTTTCTTTCTGGAATAATGAAGATGTTCAAAACTTAGATGTAGTGATTATTGCCTAAAACTGTGACTATACTAAACCTATGGAACAATACCCTTTGAATGCTGCATTTTGTGATATATGAATTGCATTTCAATTAAGGAATAAAAAAAATTCATGGACAGATATTTAATCCTCCATATTGTGTTTGAAAGCAATGTACTTAATCTTGACTAAATATAATAGAAATATAATAACAACAACAATAATAAAATAGCTGCCCTTTACTGACTGCTTGTTACAACAACTATGTGACTATCAGACAGTGATTTTGGTATATTAAGTCTGATTTTTAAGACAACCTTGCAGAATGGATAATATTAATCAACATTAGAGATGAGCAAATAGAATGTCATATAGATTAAGTCAGGAGGTCACAGCTAATTACTTGATAAAATGGTAAAGCCAAGATATAAAATCAGTATAAGACCCAAGTTCCATCTGGCCTTGACAAATATCTAGAGCAACATTTCATAAAATGCATTTGCAGTATTGTTGTTCAGTCACTAAGTTGTATCCAACTTTTTGCAACCCCATCGAATGCAGCAGAGTGCCAAAAAGCATTCAAGATTTTGTATTTTAAAAGGATTACATGGTTAAGACTGAAAAACACATAATAAAAAAAAGTAGCATTTTGTATTGAGAGCCTATAATAAAGAGATTAAGCTAACTCATTCTCTATAGGTGAGCAAATGAGCCCATATTAAGACAATTTTCTTAGCATTCTTAATCTATGGCAGCACAAAAACTGCCTTCCAAATAGATGGTTTATTCCATTATATTGGATTTATACCAAAGACAAGGGCTTAGATTTGTAGACTATTACATTTGTGGATATCAAACATATCAATTAGCAACTTGATCACCACTCTCTTCAAAATGAGTTATTTCACCTCTTATCACATATTAATACATTATCATATGCTGGCTTAACCAATGTCGAGCAGAAATGATAACTTTTCCCTGAATACCTTGTCAGGCATACAAGAATATAGACAATCTCTAGGATTCTGATTTCATCAGTTAAGAAGGAATTTTCATCACAAAGGCTGGAAAAGGCCTGGACGTGAGATCCTCTCTTGTTTACGTAAAAATTGAAGCTGTATATTTCACATGCACTCATATACCCCGTGAAATGTGCTAAGCATTGTCACTTTTTTCCCCAAAAATAAATGATTAAAATGTTTAAAACTTTAACTATAAATCCAATAAGATACCTACCATTCCTTATTCCACTATTCCCTACTCACCACAGCTATATTTATCTTTGAAGCCCAGTCTGGCCAGTAATCACCTACTTAATAACCATGCGTAGTTTTTCTATAGTCTGCAAAACAAAATCCAAATCAAATCCTGTAGCCTGTCATTTATGATTTTTCCCAACAGATGGCCTCAGGCTTATTCACTATTCACACATAATTTCCAGAAAGCATCACAACTTGCTATTCTTCCAAATAAGACCCATACTTCATAATTGCTGGGTCTTTGCTCATTTTCTTCCTATCCTCAAATTTCTTTCTTTTCCCCACTGCTTAGCAAAAGTCTATTCATTTTTCACCTCAAAGGCAACTTTCATGATAAATTTGTTCTTAATTCCCAAATCAGAAATGAGTTGCACTTTTTCTGAATTCTTTGGAAAAGTTTCTATAAAACTTATCTGATATATTTACAAACATCATGTTATTTATACTTCGTTAAAATCCAAGAGGAAATAATTTACATCCAAGCCCTCAGTATGCTGCTACTGAAGAAACTGATGGTTAGGAAATAGACTCAGGTTAAGCATATACTAAAGACCAGAAATTGGGTTCAAAATAATTTAGCTAAATCCAAAGTGTGAGCTTTGTGTTAATGATAGTAGGTGACTTTTTTTTTTTCTGTCATGCCAACTTTATTTTAGGAACTGTACTCTTTACTTTAAAAACAATTCTTTCTTTCTTGAAGCTCTTTACTTTCTGGCTCTGGGACCTAATTTTCCTCCCATATCATGTATATTCCTTTTCAGTTTCTTTTTCAAAAGATATATATATATATATATATATAGTTTTTTGGTGTGCTTTTTTTTTTTTTACCTCATCTCAATCCCTAATTCTTGTAATGTCTCAACCTTGGACTCTTTTATCTTCTTTATTTATACTCATTGTGATAGTTTTAAATACTATCTATGTACTTGTGACTCCAAGATTTACATATCTAACTCCAATCTCTCTGCTGAGCTATGGACTAAAATATTCGACCACCTGCTCAGAACCTCCATTTGGATGTCTAATTTAAAATTAAAATATTCAAAGGAGATCCTCTCTTTGCCTCTCTTATCAAAGTACATTCCTATACCTTCTTTCTTCCCATATCATTAAATAGCATATTTATCCAGTAGTTCAGATGGAAAACTTTGATTCCTCTTTCTTTCACATTTACCATCAGTAAGTTCTGTTTGTGACCATCACACTGCATCACCATTTCTTACTATTCGTTTTCTTACTGTTTTTATCGAAGCCACAAAAATATCTTACCTAGAACTCATCAAGATTTTGTGATGAGGTCGTCTTCTGTCAACCCCGTGTCAGTACTGAAAAGCTTCCATCTTCCCCTCACCACCATTCTCTTACTAACTTGATCTGAACAGACTGAATCATTAGGCTCCTTGTACTGTAGGTTGCATTTGGCTTTGGCCAGTGGTGAATGGGTGAGTGAGGCAAGAGTGAGAAAGGTGCAGATTGACCTCAGGTTGACCTGAATTTAAGGTCTCAGTTTGTATCAGACACTCCTCTTCACACAGCTCTTTCTTCCCCCACTTCACTAACTCTCCATTCTTCTGTGTTTTGGGGCCCAGTAGTGGTAAAACCTCCCAAGTATTGGTCTTGTTTTATTGCACTATAGTTTGCTACTTTGTTGCTTTTTAATAAAGTCTTTTTATTAAGCTCTCCATACAGTAGCCAAATGGAGGGTGACATTTTTGTCTAGTTAGAATTCCAGGTGAAACACACTACCTATAGCTTGTGCTCTATATATCAACTATAATTATCTTAAAGTGAAATCATGAAATTGTTTCTTCTTAAAGCTCTTCTGTGATTTTCTAGTACATTTAGATTAAGATCCAAATCCCTAATCAGGACTCTCGTACAAGAATAAGCTGGCTCTGGTCATGACTCCAGGTTCATCTCTCACTTCCTGCTTTCATTCATTTCATTCCTGCTGTCTCGACATTTGTTCCTCAAGCAAGAATATGCCACACTAAACCTGTTTCTATCTCAGAGTCATGGCATCTTGTTAGTTCTTCCTGAAATATTCCTCAAAGACAGGTGACCATTGCTTTGTTTCTTCATTTTATTTAGGTATCATTTAGACAGGTCTCCTTAATTCCTCTTTCAAAAACAGTCCCCCATTTCTATTTAATATCTACCTGTTTGTCTGACTTTAGTTTTCTCCTAGAATTTATCTCCACCCAAAACTGTATTTTACAGTTATTTGTTTGAGAATTTTCCATTTCATTCACTAAAAGTTTCACAATGTCAAGAATTTTATGTCTCATGAAAGTGAAAGTGATAGTCATTCAGTCGTGTCCAACTCTTTGAGACCCATGGACTGTAGCGGCAAGCTCCTCTGTCCATGGAATTATCTGGTAAAGAATAATGGAGTGGGTCAGTCAGTCAGTTCAGTCACTGAGTCACGTCTTACTCTTTTCGACTCCATGGACTGCAGAATTCGAGGCTTCCCTGCCTATCACCAATGCCCAGAGCCTACTCAAACTCATGTCCATTGAGTCAGTGATGCCATCCAACCATCTCATTCTCTGTCATCCCCTTCTCCTCCTGCCTTCAATATTTCCCAGCATCAGGGTCTTTTCCAATGAATCAGATCTTCATGTCAGGTGCCCAAAGTATTGGAGTTTCAGCTTCAACGTCAGTTCTTCCAAAGAACATTCACGACTGATTTCCTTTAGGATGGACTGGTTGGCTCTCCTTGCAGTCCAAGGGACTTTCAAGAGTCTTCTCCAACACCACAGTTCAAAAGCATCAATTCTTTAGCACTCAGCTTTCTTTAGAGTCCAACTCTCACATCCATACCTGACTACTGGAAAAACCATAGCTTTGACTAGTTGGACCTTTGTTGGCAAAGTAATGTCTCTGTTTTCTAATATGCTGTCTAGGTTGGTCATAGCTTTTCTTCCAAGGAACAAGCATCTTTTTATTTCATGGCTGCAGTCACCATCTGCAGTGATTTTGGAGCCCCCCCAAAATAAAGTCTCTCATTGTTTCCATTGTTTCCCCATCTAGTTGCCATGAAGTGATGGAGTGGGTAGCCATTCCCTTATCCAAGGGAGTTTTCTGACCCAGGGATCAAACCTGGGTCTACTGCACTGCAGGCAGATTCTTTACCTTCTGAGCCACCCAAGAACTATACATTAACACACCGTCTTTATTTCCCTTAAACCTTGATGCAGTGCTTGAGCATGGCAATCTCCCAATTGATTTATGGTCATTGATGATGGAAGGTTTTTAAAGAAGAGCAATGTGGAAGCAGTATGCAGACTGGCTTCTGGAAACAAAGCTATTAATAGTTAGAAATTTATCTTAGTACTAGGTATGTATTTCCACATAGTCTTAGACAACATAAATTGATCATTAAAAAGGTATTTTAATAAAGGGTTAGGATTATTACAGTCATGTACTATGAATTTACATATATTTACTTACAACTATTTATCTAATTTGCAGATTATCCAGGCTTTGCTTGCTACTTGTCTTTTTGGAAGATCTGCTTTTTGCCTCATTAATAAATTTATCAGAGTTTGTGTAGGAAAAGGAAAGTATCAGAAATTCACTGCAGTCACTTTAAAATTTTCATTAGTAGCTCTGATAACTAGCAAGGAACAGCATTTTAGAAATAAAAGTGATATGTAATTTATGTAATATTATGACTACTCGAATTCAGCTTCACAACTATTTTTCAAATCTATACTGAATATATATTTGTTTATAATTTGATAATTTTTAAAAACTGTGGCTATCAAACCCACTCTGTCTTATTTGGCCAAGTAGTTAGAGAACACACATGAAGCAAGTAGATACCTAGTTCAAGATAAGATGCTATGCAAGCTCACAGGATATAGTGGATCAAATTTGCTCAGGAACTCTAAAAACACCTCATATGTTTTTCAAGAATAACTTTAATTTGGTTTAACCAAATATTTACAACCATAGCATGTGATATATATAGCTAGAACAATTAGGATTTTGTTATGCTTTGCATAATTTTGAATGTGGTGATTTCAATACTAGTCCAGTTTCTAGGTACATTTTTTTTTCTGAAAAAAAAAAAAAATAGGTGATAGTCTTCTTGTCACAATAATATAAAACTACTTAGAATATGGTAGTTCCATGAAATAAAGATACTTTCTAACCACAAAACCTTTAGGATAAAAAATATCATTAGAAAATTAAGGATTTTAGGAACGATGCTCTCAGGTTAAGAACAGACTAGGACTTCCAAAACTATCAACATCAGAAAAAAGAAAAAAAAATATTTTTTAAGGGTACATAAGGCTTTCATATAGCTATTTTATGTAATTCTACATACTTATGTTCATCTTAATATAACAGATTCTCTAAAACAATTTTAAACATTATTGTTCTCTGTTGGAAAATTGCTACTAACAATTCTACCAAAGGATAGAATTTCTCTTTTGTACAATGTCTATTATACTGAGAGGTTGTTGCTCAGTTGCTAAGTCACTTCCGACTCTTTGTGACCCCATGGACTGCAGGATGCCAGACTTCCCTGTCCTTCATTATTTCTAGGAATTTGCTCAAACTCATTTCCATTGAGTTGGTGATGTCATCCAAACATCTTATCCTTGTTGCCCCCTTCTCCTCCTGCTCTCAATCTTTCCCAGCATGATGGTCTTTTCCAATCAATCAGCTCTTTGAATCAGGTGGCCAAAGTATTGGAGCTTCAGCTTTAGCATCAGTCTTTCCAGTGAATGCTTAGGGTTAATTTCCTTTAGGACTGACTGGTTTGATCTCCTTGCTGTCCAAGAGACTTTAAAAATACCATTATTGTGAAATATTTAGTGGACATTCAACTTAAAGAAATTCTGTAAGACTTAAGTCAAATAAACAAAGAATAAAGACAAGTTTAAATTCAATATCATCAATATCAATAAGCACGAATTAGGAAATTTAAGTTGATACAGGTTAGAATCTCCATTGAAAATATTTATACAGCAAATAGAACAGTGTTTAAAAAACTACAGGAAAGAAAATCAGAAACAATTTTTAAATACTTATTTTTTAATTTTAGGAAAGTTTAGAAGTTGCAGAAATATTAGCCTCCCTGTATACCTCACACTTCTCTATTGTTGATATTACCATTATATTTGTCACAACTAAAGAACCATTATTATTAACTATGGTTGATATATCATTCAAACTGCTTCAGTTTTTGCCTCCTGTGCTTTCTCTGTTCCATGACTGCATCCAGGACATCACATTATATTTAGTTTCCTCAGGCTTCTCTAGATTATGAGTTTCTTAGACTTTCCTTTTTTGTTTGATTTTTTTGACAGTTTTGAGGAGCAGTCATCAGGCATACCATAAAATGTCCTTCTATTTGGGCTTGTTTTATGTTTTCCTCATGGTTCCATTGTTTATAGATTTGGTAAGGAAGATCACAGATGTAAACTGCCACTTTCATCACATCATATCAAGGGTACATGTTATTAACATGACTTTATCCCTAATGATATTAATCTTTTTCTCCTGGCAGATATAATATGTGTTAGTTTTTTGTTTTGTTTTGCTTTGTTTCTTTCAAAACTTTTGAAAGTTTCTTCTTTCTTTCCATAATATACTCATTAGTAGAAGTTACTAAAGCTAACTCTTGAATAACATGGGGGTAAGAGCTGCTGGTCCTTAGTATAGTCGGAAATCTGTCTATAACTTACAGTTGGCCCTCTGTATTTGTGGTTCTGCCATATCAGTAGTTCCTCCATATCTGAGATTCTGCGTCCAAGAATTCAACCAACTTCATATCATGTAGTATCATAGTATTTACTATTGAAAAAAATCCACATATAATTGGAACTGTGCAGTTCACACCCGTATTGATCTGGGTCACACGTGAGGACTGAGATTTTATCCTCCACCTCCTTGAGGAGACATTAACTACCCTAATTTCTTTGTAATTCTTCTGCATGGGGGATTGGTCTGCTCTCATTGTATCTTTTTATTTATTCATTTACTTATATCAATCCAGCACATGGATGTTTATTTTATGCTTTGGGTTAAAATCCAAAGCTACCATATTTATTGCTCAAATTATTCCAGTTGAGAACCATTGAGTTTTTTCAGTTGGTTCCTGTGACCCTTTGACACATTCCCACTATTATTTATTTATTTTCTGAGTACTGTTTTATATTTTTGCATGACAAAACACTCATGACTCATCTTGCATGACTCATCTTGCATCTTCTATGACTCTACATTCCCTTTGTTCAACTGGGAAAAGTTTTCAGAATCATCTCCTTGTGAATCCTTTTCCCCTAGAGATTAGGAATTTGTTAAGGTGCCGGATGGGTTTCAGGATGACTGTTATCCCAATTGCCCAACTAGCACCAGCAGGAATCATTCTCATATTCTCACTAGGAGAGATTGGGGGGTTCCTGGAGTAAAAGTATGAATAATTGTGGAGGCCCTCTTTTGACTGCAAATCCCCAAAAGTTCCTCACTTTCAAGCTAGACTGCACTTAGACTCCTGCACTTGCTCAAGACTACCATTTAAATGTCCCCACCAGATTAAGAATTCTTGTATGTTCTACAGGTAAGCGCATCTCTGGAGCTCAGTCTTTCTGGATGTGACTGTGTCTCTAAATTTGGGGGTTTCAGCTTGCCTTGTGACCTTTGTTCAGTGATGGGTCAAAAAAGGATTGATTTTTAATTCCTTTGAGGTTTTTTTTAAATTATAAGAATGGAGTTAAGAATTCTAATCTAGTGAAGCCAAAACCCAAATTCTTTACAAGTAGATACTTATAACTCATACCATGACAGATTAAACTGACAAAAAGTAAAATTCCATAAATAATGAAAGTAGCAATGTTATACTAATAGTCATGCTTTGAAATATATTTTCTGAAAATTTAGGAAATTTTTATTTTCAAATATTTATACAATATTTACAAAACTGATCATTTGCAAATATGAGACCACAAGTAAAACTTTAAACTTCAAAGCTAAGAAAGATATATGCTATATGTATAGTTATATAAAATAAACTAACTAAATAAAAATAAATATAAATAGATAAATTAAATTAAATTAATAAAAAAGTATTATCCAATATTTTGGCTACCTGAGGTGAAGTAGTGACTCATTGGGAAAGACCTGATGCTGGGAAAGATTGAGAGCAAGAGGAAACGACAGCAACAGAGGATGGGATGGTTGGATGGCATCACTGACTCAGTGGACACGTGCTTGAGCAAGCTCTGGGAGACAGTGAAGTACAGGGAAGTTCTGCAGGTCGTGGGGTCACAAGGAGTCAGACATGACTTAGCAACTGAACCACAGCAACAATATGTATAGTAATATTACTTAACTAGACCTTAATAGTAAAAGGAGAAAATAATAAATTAGTGCAGTATATTTATAAACAAACATTTTCATAAAACATGAAACTATTTGCTAACTTCATCATACCTAGCATTAATTTTATTAATTTTATAACAATAATTTTCCACAAAATGTCAATATTTGTAGAGTCATATATAGTGATAAAAACTATTCTAACATAAGAGCATATCTGTTACTTTGATTTTTAAAATAAACATGATTTAAACTTTCCAATTAAAAATAATTTGTAAGTTTTTGACACAATCAAAACTTCTCATTTACAAATTTAGAATTCAATCCAAGTAGTGACCAATCACTGGATCCTGAAATATTTGCACCCAACATTAAAGACACAGCATATTAACACATGCACAGTTAGTAAAACTATGTGTGTGTGCATGCTAAATCACTTCAGTTGGGTCCAACTCTTTGTGGCCCTATGGACTGTAGCATGTCAGGCTCCTCTATCCATGGGATTCTTCAGGCAAAAATACTGGAGTGGATTGCCAATCCCTCTTCCAGGGGATCAAATCTGTGTCTCTTACGTCTCCCTGCATTGGCAAGCGGGTTCTTTACCAGTAACACCGCTAGGGAAGCCCTAATACAACTATAATTTTCCCTAACTATCTAGCAGTGTTTTGAAATGGAAACAGCTTATAATTCCTTTAAGATCACGGTCGTTCCTTGCAACTCTGAAGTGAGAAAATTCAAATTCCTTGTAGGAAGACTTCAACTGTTACAGAAACCATCAGGATGTGTAGCAAGCTTTCCATTCATTTTTGTCTTTCACCATTTCCCTTTCTGTTTTGTGGGAGATACATGCTTTAAAAAAGTAAGTAGTTGAATTTTATTCTATAAATTAATTATTTAAAATAGATTTTTTTCTACTCCTTTGTTTTTTTCACTTTCTTTGCTTTTCTGGGGGAAATGAATATGTATAAATGTTTTCATCTAGGCTGTTTTGGTTTTACTCAGTTTGAGGATTTTATAATTGATATTTTAATTCTGAGTGTATGCCCTGAGGCAATTTCATGAAGAGTACAAAAAATTTCTGAAAATCAACTGAAACAATAGATTATAAGCTGTAATTTCTAATTTTTTGTGGTAAATGTTCCTTGCAGCTTCAGACCTCGCATCTTGAAAGATTTCATATTAGAATATGAAGCCACAAAGTAAAGGTAAAATGAGAATTAGTTTATAAATGAGTGAAATATGAGTTAAGAATAATACATTGTTTGTGTTGAATGAGTGTCTAAACGTCAGCATTTGTGGCCTCAAAAATAAATCAATTATTTTAAATAAAGCCTTTCTTTTCAAAAGTAGCTGAAGGGAATAAAAAGAATCTTTCACTCATTGAGTAGGAAATGAGTCCATTGGGAAACTTTGCATGGGAGCTTGATGGAGTATAAGAGACAATCAGAGCCCAAACCAGGCTTCTTAAACTTATTTAAAATATTTCTTTTTGCATTTTTTTTTTTTTTATTTTAAAGCTTTCAAGTTTCAATCATTACCATATGGGATTTAGAAAGAAATTGTTAAGAAACTTTTGCTCACAATAATCATACGTAGTCTGATTTAAATTAGAGCAGAGAGTGAGAGATGATGGGGTGTGTATGAATTTGCTTTTAAAGGCAAATGCTTAATAGAAGGACACATTTAATATTGTATGTGAAATCAGTTGTTACTGGCAAGAAACACTAGACATTTCAAGTTCAACTGGACAATGTTAGCATTTGGATTAAGTTATCATCCATGGGTTTGTCTTTTTTTAATGTTATTAGACAATTAACAACATATCAGGGAAGATATTTCCTTAAGTGTACCATCTTTGTCCATCTAGTCAAAGCTATGATTTTTCCAGTAGTCACATATGGATGTGAGAGTTGGACCATAGAAAAAGATGAACACGGAAGAACAGATGCCTTTGAACTGTGGTGCTGGAGAAGCCTCTTGAGAGTCCCTTGGACTGCAAGGAGATCAAGCCAGTTAATCCTAAAAGAAATCAGTCCTGAATATTCATTGGAAGGACTGATGCTGAAGCTGAAGCTCCAATACTTTGGCCACCTGATGCGAACAACTGACTCATTGGAAAAGACCCCGATACTGGGAAAGACTGAAGACGGGAGGAGAACGGGACGACAGAGGATAAGATAGTTGGATGGTATCACCAACTTGAAAGACATGAGTTTGGGCAAGCTCTGGGAGTTGGTGATGGACAGGGAAATCTGGCGTGCTGAAGTCCATGGGGTCGCAAAGAGTCAGACATGACTGAGCGACTGAACTGAACCATCTTTATAAAGGAACTTCTGAAAAGCTTTGTGTAAACAATGTGATATTGTTTTCACATTATACTTAATATATATTTATTTTTAAAGGAAAGGTAAAGGATGTTGGGGTTTCCCAGGTAGTGCCTTTGGAAAATAATCTGCCTGTCCAATGCAAGAGATGTAAGAGACTGGGGTTCAATTCCTGGGTCGGGAAGATCCCCTGGAGAAAGAAATGGCAACCCATTCCAGTATTATTGCTTGGAAAAATCTCACGGACAGAGGAATCTGGGGCCTACAGTCTAAGGCGTTGCAAGGAGCCAATCATGACGGAGCATGCAGGCACCCATGCTAAAGGACCTTAACAAGCAAACACCACACACACATTTTCTTGCCCTGGACGTTGAAAATACACAGAAATTGTGAGATTTCAGAAGCAAAGAGCCCATGTAACTCCCAATACAAAAGACGTTTCCCTCTATAAAGAGGTCAGATGTCATGGGGAAAATGGAGGATTTCATAGATAAGACAAAGAAAGTTCAGAGTGAATGTGGAATACTTTCATGGAAAAAAAAAGTCTCTTTTAAGGAAGAATGCCAGGTAATAAAAACAAAGAGAATAGTGAAAACTATCTCCCTAGCTAAACAATAGATGCAGACTTGACCAACAATGAGTGTGAAAGCCATTGGGTGAATGGCTGTCAGGGAAGGACTGAATCAGAAAATATGTTTTAAAATAGGGAGGTCTGACTGTCTGTACCTTAGGCAAGGGGTTAAAGTTTGCACTGCCATAGGCAGATGACCTCACTTCATACCCCTCCCAAGAGCGCATCCTAATCTTTGTCGGGTGAAACTGCTTTCATTAAATTTCACCTGAGTTTTACCCTAAAGAAGTGGTCAGAAGAATTCGGGCTATAGGATGATCTGCAGGACAGTTTGACTAGATCATCCAAATAAGTGTGGGGCTTTCCTGATGGCTCAGTGGTTAAGAATCCACTTGAGATGCTGGAGACTCAGGTTCAGTCCCTGGGTCAGGAAGATCCCCTGGGGAAGGAAATGGCAACCCACTCCAGGATTTGCCTGGAGAATCCCGTGGACAGAGAAGCCTGGCGAGTTACAGTCCATGGGGTCGCAAAGAGTCAGACAAAGCTAAGCATGTAAATACAATGAAGAAATGAAGAAGGTGGCTTAAGACAGATAGCAACCAAATGTACTATGTAAACCTTGCCTGGTCCCTAAATTGAAACAACAACCATTCCCTATAAAGGACATCTTGGGAACAACTGAGGACATTTGAGAATGATCAGTATTTGGTCAATGCCATTAAATTGTGTTGGTTTTCTTAGGTAGTATTGATATGGTTTTGTAGGAGAATGACCTTGCTTTAAGAAGTAAGATAAGGTTTTTAAATGTGAAGGGTTATAATGCCTCAGCCTACTACTGCCTTTTGGCAGAGAGGTAAGAGGGAAAAGGGAGAGGAAGGGGAATGAGGATGGGAGGAGGGGAAGAAAAAAGAGAGAAAGAAAGAAAACTAAAGAACAAGCAAGAAAGAAGGAGATAAAGTAAAGGGAAAGAAAGAGAAAGACCAAAAGATGGGAGCAACTGTGACAAGGTTTAACAAACTGATAAAACTGTTTAAGGAGTGTTTTCTCATGTTATTTATCAACTATTTTGTAGACCTAAACTATCTCAAAATAAAATGAAATGAATGTTTACAAAAGAAAAAATAATGTGCATATAAATAGTTTCTTAGTTTCTTTAATCTTAGAACATATATAGTAAAAAGCATGATATGGGCACTACGCTCCTATTATTGTTTATAAATATGATTCCAAATTGTTTGGGCTCACTGAGACTACCAATACAATGAGAGATAAAATATAAGAAAATAGTAATACAAAAATAATAGAAATCCTATTTAATGTCAGGAAGGCATAGGGGAAGGGGAGACAATTGAAGAGTGATATATTGATAAATATTTTAATTGAATCAGATAATGTATGTGCTTTCTAAGGAATCAAAGAATGTAGACTGTTAAAATTATTGTTATAATAATGAAATGTGAATCATCACTGACAACTTTACTCAGAAATTTGAGAGCAGCAAGGAAAAAAAAGGAATTTTAATTTAAAAAAATCTTGAGAATCTACTATATGCAAAAACAGAAATTATGCTATGACAGGAATGATGTGCAGATAATACTTCTTATTCAATATTATATTTAATATGTGCTTTGGAAATAAAAAACAAATGAATGAATACTCAATATTTTGTGCTCTGCTTATTAAATAAAACCCAAAAAGAGAAAAGAGTCTGAATAAGTAATTTACACTTAGTTAACCTAAAAATGACCAATAATATTTTAAAGTGGAACTATTATAAAAATTGGACATATTTGGTTGGGATATTTTTCAAAATATAACTACCTATAAATAGTCATAACTTTCACCAAGATATACAAGAAATGAACTAAAATAACCAAATCTGGTACTTTGTTAGAAAAGTGTATATGACACAGAAACCCACCTTAAAGTCAGTCTTTTTTTTATGTTCAGAACATAGATCTCTCACTTATTATCTGTTGATCACATGCAATTTACATATATCTCTCAGTCTTAACTCCCTCTTCTAGGAAAAAGAATAATACTTGTAAATTTCTAAATACAGTATGTCATATAAAAAGCACTCCATGTTATTTATATTACTGTTGCTATCCTTATTGAAAAGCAATCTTTAATCATTAGATCCAAAATATAAATAAGAAGAGTTTTAAAGGAGGTGATATAAAGCTTGTCATAACATGAATCACTTTATATAAAAACTATTGGTAATTACTTATATATGCAGCATTGCTTACTTATAAAAATAAATATTCTTTAATGGATAGAGGTATGAAGGCATAAGCAAAACTTTTTCAAGGTTTCTTCCTGTTCTTATTGCGAAGGAAGAGAAGAGACAAAAGTTGAAAAGTAAAAGTGTGGAACAAGCGTGGTCATTCTAACTGCAGACAGAAAGCTTACACTGGGCTCCAGCAGAAAGGGGTTACACCTAGTAACAACCACCTTTTCAAGTGGCAGGAGACAAAAACTTCCCTAGGTTCCTCATGGTCTTTAGAACCATTTCAGAATCTTTCACCAGATTACTATTATTTGCTTATGTTATAATAGTGAATATGCAAAAAGAAAAACAAGCTTTTGTTGGAGTGACATTATTTTATAACCTTTAAATTAGTTCAATATTGTATTTTTCTTATATTTAATAATATTAGAGAAGCCTATGTCCTCTTATATTTAGATTCTTTCTACTTGTGTATAAAAATTAGTACAGATAAACATAAGTTGAACTGGACTGAAGGATGTTCTTTCATGTCCTCTATAATCAGCAATAATTTGTTTACTATGACCATGCACTTTTTCTTAAGTTTTCAGAATTACTACACAGAATATGTTATTATAGTATTGTTTCCATTCATTGTAAAAATGCTAACTGACTTATACTTTACAATATCCATGACATTTTTCTCACTCCCCTCAGAATGCCAGAAAACAAGGAAGCCTGCCATGCTGCAGTCTATGGGATCACAAAAAGTCGGACATGACTTAGCGAACTGAACAACCTCATCGGATCCAGTGGAACCAGTGGCTTGATCGGTGGAGCTGTGAGGAAGGAACAGTGAGCCAGTTTTCCACAAGGTCTCCTCTTTTTGTTCAGATTGATACAGGTCCAAATTCAGAACAGAATGATCATGTTTATCCAATCCTAAGACCTTTATTTTTTAATATGTTTATACTTCTGAAATCAGATAATATATAATGTCAAATAAACTCACTAGCCATTTTCTTTTCTTTTTTTTCCTAAAAGGCTCTTTGAAAATAAATGAGACATCATGCAATTGATGTTTTCTGAGTATCAGGAACTATGGCTTGTAGGTTTCTATGATTACTAGTTAAATAATCTTGTCATAGGAGATAATTGCTTTCTATCTTAGAGAATTTATTGGCTTTCATCTTCTAGTTAGTCATACCCAAGGTACCCTTCTGAATAATCCAGGATTGCTTCATACCCTAGGTTGCTGTGGTTATTGCCTCACGGACCTGTTTCCCCTGAACATATAAGTAGATGAGGCCAGATGACTGACTGAAAGCAACCAAGTCTGGGCCAGCCAGCAACCACTACAGTGATAGGACATGATCTGCTCCCAAATTCTTTATACAAAGTTACCAACTGAACCAAAAATATCTTCTTTTTTTCTTTTTTTTTTTGGCTGAAGAGAGCACTCTGTGGAAAAAATCATCCTAGAGCAAGAAAAAAAAAAAAAAAAGGCAAAAGACATGATGAAAAGAGGAGAGTAGAGAAAAAATGAAATAGCTATGGGAAAAGAGAGCCAAAAAGAACCAGAGTCTGTCAGTCAGAACAACAGAAGCCTACTTTTGAAGAGGCAAATACAGACATGAATGCTGGGCCGTTAGTCTGCTATTGGACTACCAGAGTGACATGTGCTCTGAATGACGTTCCAGTTCTTTCTAGTTCCCAACTAGCGGATTGTGCAGATGTTCTAAAGGATGCTCCTCTTTCTCATGGAGCCCTCTGAAAAAACGCTTCCTTCACTTTCTTATTTATCCCTAAGCTAGCTCCTATTACCTAGGCTGTCTCGTTATGAACTCAGTCATAGCCGACTCTCTGCGACATCAAGGATTGTAGCATACCAGGTTCTTCTGTCCATGGAATTCTCCAGGCAAGAACACCAAAGTGGGTTTCCAATCCCTTCTGCAGGGGATCTTCCCAACACAGGGACTGAACCCAGGTCTCCTGCATTACAGGCAGATTCTTTACCATCTGAGCTACCAGGGAAACCCCACAAAGGTGAGAAAATAGTATTATTAACATACATAACTCAACTGAGTCAAAGTGGGGAATACCAATGTGCACCCAAGAATTTTTAATCTTCATAACCCTAAACAAAAGTTTCTATTATTGTGATATATTCTGGCCAGAGCCCACAATAGGACACTGGCTTGATTCTAGTGATGCTTTTTACCCATATACTTTGTTACCTGTAACTGACAACCAGGATTATAAAGTTTTGATTTCCCCTCAGGCTATGAAACCAGATGCCATTTGTCTGAGAATTTCAGGTTAAGTTCTTAGAGAAAAATAGGAGATTAGATGCTTCTACATTTAAAGAGTGTTGCTGCATCAATCAGTGCAGTGCAGAAAAGAAAAAGCCACTCTAGGGATTCAGAATGGGAAAAAAATTAAGATTTTTCAGATTTCACAACTATCGGAATGGCTGGGAGAATAATATTCAAGAAGGCCACTACTAATTTTCACCAAATTTGGAAGGACAAGTATTGCAAGGAAAAGGTCATCAGAGACTCCACCTACCTACAGCACCAAAAGGAGCAGGAGGATGCCTGAAGGTGCTAGAAAACCTCTCATCTGCCAGCTGCCAAGACCCACATACCTACATAAAAGCTCTCACCAGAGAACAATGGCTTTCTCTCTCTTCAGATTTCCTAACCTTCTGTGAATATTGGCAGAGTCAAACTCACACTGTGCTGAAAAAGGATTCTGGGAAATATGCTTCCCAGATTTCTTCCTTCAAACCCAAGGGTGAATATAACAAGAGAGGAGATGGGAGGATATTGACTTGACAGCAGACAATCCTACAAAGCAGCTAAGGAGCTTCCAGACTTCAGAGCTTAATAAGCCTTACAGGGCTCTCAAAGGTAGATAAGATGTTCCTGAGATGACCAACTCATCAGTGGTCTTGCGCCTTTAGAAAAGCTAATTATAGGCTTAGAGAGAAAATGCTTTTTCTCTTCCTAATAGAGGAGAAAGGTAAGTGCTTGATCCCTCCCCCACCCTACTACATCCACTTGAAGAATTCTTACTGGAGGTGCACTTAACTGCATAAGCACCTCACACCCTGGTTCAATGCTTGCCAGGCAGTCAAACCAGCCAGGAAGTGCTGGGTCTGTCATCTGAACTGAAGAAAGTGAAGTTAGAGAATTTATTAATTTAAAAAATAGTATGTTTGGCCCTCTTCCTTAACACTTGGCATATGCCTGCTTCCCACCAGAATTTGAAGGCAGAATGTTGGTTGGAACAGTGAGCAACAGCAGAGAGACTAGGGAAACCAGTGATAAGCAAAACGTACACACAGCATTCACATGGAAAAGATGAGTGAATTTCCCATGGGTCTGAATGGAGGTCATAGAGGTTAGCAGGCTCCGAGCCATCGTGAAAGGATTTTGCATTGAAGGTAGGCTGTAGGTGAGGGGATACCAGTAGAACAGAGTAATGGATAGATCTCTGGGCACAGAAGCTGAGGCTGTACCGATATATCAGGCAGAAAACACATTGCACATATCACTGATGTGTGACCTGTTAGAAAACCTTCAGTTGATCATTTAAGATGCTCCACATAAAAGAGACCAGCAGTCAAATGATACACCATTTTGCCATTTTTCTCCTCTTTCTTCTCCTTAGCTTCAATATATCAAAGAAAGAAGAGAAAAGCAGAAGAGTGGAAGGAAAAGAGAGTTAAATACAGCTATTAAACCCTTCCCCGTTATGGGTCTCTTAGCCACATGTCAAACCTAAGCAGAGGGAGAGAAAAAGGAGTTGAACTGAATATGAAATTTAGAATTAAATTAGAAAATCCTGGGTATTTAATATTAAAATGCAGTTAAATTAGGTGACTCAGTGGGTAAAGAATTCACCTGCAATGCAGGAGATGCTGGAGAGAGGATTCAATCCCTGGGTCAGGAAGATCCCCTGGATGAAGGCATGGCAGCCCACTCCAGTGTTCTTGCCTGGAAAATTCTATGAACAGAAAGGCTAGCTCAAGAAGTAAGCAAAGGACAGGCTCATTACATAAGTGAAGAGAGTGAGGGACCACTGAGAGTGCGTATTTGAAGGCAGGAATCAAAGGAAAATAAAAACAGCTTTTGTTTACATTCCACTATGCTCTGTATCATCAACAAAAATGTCTACTCTTATTCTTTAACATTTCTCTTCCTTTTTTGTACCTTCTATATATTTTTACACATTTAAGGCAAATTTTACATACAATAAATTTCCCATTGTAGGTGAATTTAAGCAACTGTATATGATCATATAACCTTCATCAAAACTAAGTCACAAATATTTTTAACATCCCAAAATTTTTCCTTGTGCCTCTTTGCAGCTTAGTGTCTGAACTGACCCCATCACCTAATCTCTGAATTTCTGTCACCTTTTCTAGATGGTGATACATATGTATTTATAAAGAATATAGTATTTTATGTTTGACTTTGCTTAGAAAATATTTTTCATATTTATCTAAGTTGTTGAATGTAGCCTTATTTTGTACCATTTTATTTTTGAGTACAAATATTGAAGAAAGTGGAGAAAACCACTAGACCATTCAGGTATGACCTAAATCAAATCCCTTATGACTACACAGTGGAAGTGAGAAAAAGATTTAAGGGACTAGATCTGACAGACAGAGTGCCTGATGAACTATGGATGGAGGTTCATGACATTGTACAGGAGACAGGAATCAAGACCATTCCCAAGAAAAAGAAAAGCAAAATGGCTGCCTGAGGAGGCCTTACAAATAGCTGTGAAAAGAAGGGAAGTAAAAAGCAAAGGAGAAAAGGAAAGATTTGAATGCAGAATTCCAAAGAATAGCAAGGAGAGATAAGAAAGCCTTCCTCAGTGATCAATGCAAAGAAATAGAGGAAAACAATAGAATGGAAAAGACTAGAGATCTCTTCAAGAAAATTAGAAATACCAAGGGAACATTTCATGCAAAGATGGGCTCAATAAAGGACAGAAATGGTAGGGACCTAACAGAAGCAGAAGATATAAAGAAGAGGTGGCAAGAATACACAGAAGAACTGAACAACAACAACAAAAATCTATACAAAAAAGATCTTCATGACCCAGATAATCACGATGGTGTGATCACTCACCTAGAGCCAGACATCCTGGAATGTAAAGTCAAGTGGGCCTTAGGAAGCATCACTATGAACAAAGCTAGTGGAGGTGATGGAATTCCAGGTGAGCTATTCAAATTCTGGAAGATGATGCTGTGAAAGTGCTGCACTCAATATGCCAGCAAATTTGGAAAACTCAGCAGTGGCCACAGGACTGGAAAAGGTCAGTTTTCATTCCAATCCTAAAGGAAGTCAATGCCAAAGAATGCTCAAATTACTGTGCAATTGCAGTCATCTCACATGCTAGTAAAGTAATGCTCAAAATTCCCCAAGCCAGGCTTCAGCAATATGTGAACTGTGAACTTCCAGATGTTCAAGCTGGTTTTAGAAAAGGCAGAGGAACCAGAGATCAAATTGCCAACATCTTCTAGGTGATCACAAAAGCAAGAGAGTTCCAGAAAAACATCTATTTCTGCTTTATTGACTATGTCAAAGCCTTTGACTGTGTGGATCACAATAAACTGTGGAAAATTCTTAAAGAGATGGGAATACCAGACCACCTGACATGCCTCTTGAGAAACCTGTATGCAGGTCAGAGAGCAACTGTTAGAACTGGACATGGAACAACAGACTGGTTCCAAATCAGGAAAGGAGTACATCAAGGCTGTATATTGTCACCCTGCCTATTTATCTTATATGCAGAGTACATCATGAGAAACACTGGGACGGAGGAAGCACAAGCTGGAATCAAGATTGCCGGGAGAAATATCAATAACCTCAGATATGCAGATGACACCACCCTTATGGCAGAAAGTGAAGAAGAATTAAAGAGCTTCTTGTTGAAAGTGAAAGAAGAGAGTGAAAAATTTGGCTTAAAGCTCAACATTCAGAAAACTAAGATCATGGCATCCAGTCCCATCACTTCATGGCAAATAGATGGAGAAACAGTGTAAACAGTGGCTGACTTTATTTTTCTGGGCTCCCAAATCACTGCAGATGGTGACTGCAGCCATGAAATTAAAAGACACTTACTCCTTGGAAGGAAAGTTATGACCAACCTAGACTGCATATTAAAAAGCAGAGACATTACTTTGCCAACAAAGGTTCGTCTAGTCAAGGCTATGGTTTTTCTGGTAGTCATGTATGGATGTGAGAGTTGGACTATAAAGAAAGCTGAGTACCAAAGAATTGATTCTTTTGAACTGTGGTGTTGGAGAAGACTCTTGAGAGTCCCTTGGACTGTGAAGAGATCCAACTGGTCCATCCTAAAGGAGATCCGTCCTGGGTGTTCATTGGAAGGACTGATGTTGAAGCTGAAACTCCAATACCTTGGCCACCTGATGCGAAGAGCTGACTACTTAGAAAAGACCCTGATGCTGGGAAAGCTTGAGGGCAGGAGGAGAAGGGGACGACAAGGGATGAGATGGTTGGATGGCATCACCGACTCAATGGACATGGGTGTGGGTGGACTCCAGGTGTTGGTGATGGACAGGGAGGCTTGGAGTGCTGCAGTTCATGTGGTCGCAAAGAGTCGGAGATGACTGAGTGACTGAACTGAACTGAACAGAACAAATATATCACAATTTGTTTATCCATTCACCAACTGAGGAACACTTGAGTTTTTTCCAGGGTTGTATTTTTAAGAATAAAGCTGGTGTGAACATTCATACAAACATCTTTATGTGGACAGACGATTTCATTTTTCTTGGGTAAGATTATTGGGTCATATTGCTAGTTATGTCCTTGTTTTTGCATTTATAATTAATTCTAATACCTAATCCTTATTGGTTTTACTCCCTCATAGTAGAAATCACTTACTTAACAAACAAATAATTATACAAAATTACCCCCTTATTTATCTTAAAGTAATAGCTTTTTCAATTAATATTTTTTCCCTTTTTCTCCCCCAAACTTGAAAGGACAACAATTACTTAACCTACAGACATAGTGGAGTGTCTCCTTACTGTTGTGATGACAATGTCACATTTATTTTGATGAAGTCTGTTAGCTAATAAAAGAAATTTATTATTGATTAAATGACCTCAGTGTTCAAAGTTTTTTTTTGTTTTTTCTTTTTTCAGGAGACAATCTACATTCATGCATTATAAAACTCTATATAATGAGAACTGGGCATCAGAAAAGCTTGTAGGCATCATTAAAACTTGTGGGACTCAGGAAGGCTCTCGGAGATTAGGACTAGACATTGTGACTGTGCCATGGTACATCTGAGCTGATGTGGAACACCCAGACTGAAAAGGGGATATTCTTAACTTTCTCTGAAGAAAACTCCTATGCAAGTTTTGAGAAGTCCTACATATATCAACTTAAAATTTTTTTAACAAGCCTGCAAGATATACACAGTTAATTCATTTCAAAACCGGCCAAAACAGGAAGCAACTGAAATGAAGGAGCTAATGCATCACACAGCTCTTACTCTTGTCTGATTTCTACACTGTGAATGACACATGTTCAAACATGCGAACAGAAATCCAAGTAGCACCGTTTTTACTGACTATGGCTCATTTGAACATATGACTTAAGGATTGTTATTCGTAAGGACTTGCTAATAGTATATCCCTGACAAAGACATGTCTACCCTCAGAAAAACACAGGCACAGGCTGAGAGCCCCGAGCCCGGTTTTCTACCCATACTTATAGAACATCCAATTTCAAACATAAGCAGGGGTCATTTAGCGAAGCGGATTGGTTACATGTTCGCGGGGGTCCTTTCATTGGTCAGACATTCGCGCGCGCGGGATCTTTCCGTAAACAAGTTCTAATTGGCTGTATCTGGGTGGCCTGATAGTCTCTGACTGGTTGTGTCTTGGTGACCTGATAGTCGCCTTAGTTGCCAGGGTGAGGGCCTGGTCTTCCTGCTTCTGCCTCCTATCATGGCGTTATGTTTATTCTTTCTACATTCCGTTTGTTCTCCCTACATTCCCCCCTGTCTTTTGATTATGGGGAGGAATCTTCCTCTTCTTTATTTCGACCTATCGGCCGGTATTGTTGCCTTAGCACCATAATCTGGATAGTATTTAGCTGTGTCCTGATAAAGGTGATCAGTCTATTTAAAATACAAGGCCCAATTTTAAGTATTAGTATTAACAGTAAAAGTGGGCCCAGGAGGGTTGAGACCAGAGTGGTTAGCCAGGGTGACCAGGATCCAAACCATTCCCACCATCCCCGTTGGGCTTCCCGTTCCCTTTTGCGTTGCGCTAGTCCCTCTCTCACTTTCGCCATTGAATCCCTCACCACACCTGTATGGTCTGCATAGAAACAGCATTCTTCTCCAAGAGCTGCGCAGACCCCACCTTGCTGGAGAAAGACTAAGTCTAATCCCCTCCTATTTTGCAATACTACTTCAGACAAGGAGGTTAGAGACTTTTCTAGGTGGCTGATTGATTCTTCTATACGAGTCAGGTCCTCATCTATGGCTGTTCGGAGAGAGGACAGCTCCTTGGTTTGTAGAGACAGTGAAGCTATTCCTGTTCCTGCTCCTGTCAACCCGAGGCTGAATAAAGCAGCCATGGTGATTACACTAAGTGGCTCTCTCTTTTTTCTACGTACTCCTCGGTCCCAATGTGAGTACATAACCTCTTCAGAATGGTATAGAATCTTTGGCATTATAGCAACCAGGACACAAAATTCTTGACTCTGGTTAAAAACCTTCACATTCAAACATGGGGTCAACCCCGTATGTGAACAAATCCACCATCCCCCGACCCCTGGCACAATCCAGTCCTTTCCTTGAAGGCTTAGATTACCTTCAGTCTGAGCACAAAGGGAAGCCTTGTCATGTGGTACTGTGCCTAGGCAAAGCCCTTGTCCCCATACCTCCTTCATCGTGAGACCAACCTTACGTTCCTCCCACCGACATTGGGGTGGGTTCTGGCCTGAAGATAAGTCATAGGAGACGTTGAGGCCTATGGCCTCATAGTAAGGGGGGCGAGGATCATAACACAGCCAGCAGGATTGGGTTGCATTAGGGTCAGTATTATTTAAAGTTGCAAAGGCTGCATTTACTAAAGCCCATAGAGGATCTGGGGGGGGGCGGACTAACAGTTGTGGGTGTTCCCTGCGAACCAGGTTTAGAGGGGCCAGGCTCTGAGGTCCTTCTGGCCTCTGGGCTGGGCCTGCGCGAGGACGGAGGTTTTGGAGCTATCACCCGGTTTGGTCCCAGAGCTACTTTGGGGGCCAAATAGAGTGGTCCTAGTTTTAATTTAAGCTCAAACCGAACTCCAGTGTCATATCCGTTCTTGTAAAGACGGAGGCCCCAGCCACGGCCAAAATCCCATCTGGTAAATCTTTTTCCTTCATCTGTGAACTCAATCTGTAATGGGAAACATTGTCCTGGTTTGGGCATTGTCTGCCAGTTACGGTGGTTGGGATCTGACTTTACGCTAATAAGGTCCCTATTAGAATCCCCTCGGAGCCAGTCTACGGTCCCGGTGGTTTCACATCCCCAGGCGGCGCAATAAAAAGAATCAACTCCCCCACATTTATTAATTTGGCTCCGATCTCTACCATCCCCCGGGCAAACATACACAGGTACCTTATTCCATCCATGAGTGAACAAGCCAAAAGTGCCATGGGCAAAGAAGTCACTTAGCTGGTGGGGACCAAAGCCATTGCTGTCAGCTGCCAGGACGCATAAGTCGAAAGTCAAAACGGGCCACCACGTTCCCCGAGGGGCCACATTCGAGCTTGAGTTGATCAGTTTTCCGGTTTCTGGATTGTAGACCACCCAAGTCATATTGACAGGATGATGGGGATCGTCCATGTGGCCATGAGAAGTCATCCCTGGATTGACGATGGCTGCCATCAGCAAGAGGACTAGGAGGCTTCCCGGCGGGTGAGCTTCAATTTCAAAGGATCCGACGGATGAACATTCGCCTTCCATTCTGTCTGTGCCTTATTTCGTTCCTCTGGCGTGGCTTGCCGCACGTGGTTGCAGTGAACCCAGGGTCCAATCCCGTCAACCAAACAGTGTCCACTGGTCAACTGCCGCGGGATCAGGGGACGAAAGACCCCTTTCTCCGCAGAGCCGGTCGCCCTCCAGCGTTTTCGCTGGCCTTGGTCTCACACCGGCAGGAACGTTCCCTGCACCAGTTACCTCCCTGCTCTCCTAGCAGGCCCCGGTTTTACACTGGATTTCCCTGTACCAGTTACCTCCCTGCTCTCCTAGCAGGCCCCGGTTTTACACTGGATTTCCCTGACCTGACTGGGTACCGGTACCGTTCGGATTCTTCCTTCTGTCTCGGGAGGTTTCTCTCCTCGCCAAGGGATCCCGGACGAGCCCCCAAATGTTATGCCCGATGTCCGAATCCCCGAGCGGGAAGAGAGAAAGCTACCAAGAGACAATGCAAAACGCAAGAAGGAAGTTTATTGCTAGCTCGAGCTAGGGCCCCCGCTGTGTCCAACGCAGTGGCGCACAGGCTGAGAGCCCCGAGCCCGGTTTTCTACCCATATTTATAGAACATCCAATTTCAAACATAAGCAGGGGTCATTTAGCGAAGCGGATTGGTTACATGTTCGCGGGGGTCCTTTCATTGGTCAGACATTCGCGCGCGCGGGATCTTTCCGTAAACAAGTTCTAATTGGCTGTATCTGGGTGGCCTGATAGTCTCTGACTGGTTGTGTCTTGGTGACCTGATAGTCGCCTTAGTTGCCAGGGTGAGGGCCTGGTCTTCCTGCTTCTGCCTCCTATCATGGCGTTATGTTTATTCTTTCTACATTCCGTTTGTTCTCCCTACATTTACCAGGCAAGGGTGGAACTTTTACTGCTAGACTTACCAAAAGGTCTAGAAGCAGGTGGAAGCTCAGGCTCTTATTAATAAGTTCCCTAAGAGAAAGCAGCAGGAAATCATCTAAGTTATATCCATCAGATCATTCACATCTCCCCTGGAGAGATGTAGGTAAAGAAGCTGAAAGCAACAAAGACAGTTTGTTTCTACATGGAAGCATAAAGCCAGAAGAAAGTGGATCCCCCATTCCTAGTTTCTTCAGCTTTATATTTGTTTTACTTCTTAAGACTATGGCTAACCAAAAGTTTGGCTTTACCAGTTGGGGAAGGAGTCAGCTGCTTATTAGTGCAGTCCTGTAACTATTTCATCATACTGTTGTTATAATCCCAACTATTGTTTCTGTATGTATACTCTTGGGTCCCACTATTGAATAAGTTTGATTTTGCTTCTGGATGGCTTGGAAATAGGTCAAAAGAGCACTTTTATTAAATTAACAACAAGGCCACTCTACCCTAGGCTGAACTTCTATTCCCTAATCTATTTCCCATCTCAAATTAAGTCTATCTATGCTGTTCAACACATTTTGAGAGGTCTATTTATTTACTATTTTACCAAATATGAACTGGGAGCCCATGGCAGGCACTGTTAGAGTTACAAGACATTAAAAAGTAAATAAAACATCATTCCTGCCTTCTTGAAATGTGTATGTTGTAGGAGAAAAACAAAACATGCCTATAAAGATGTAAATGTACAATATGTTAGGCTGTGATTAGTGGGACAAAAAGAGGGAAATGGGAGAGAGGGAGAAAGTGGGAAAGTTACTGAATGATAAAGCATTCAAGGAAGATTTCTTTGATGGAGTGACATTTGCGCATAGACTTGAAGGAAGAAAGAGTACCCTGGGTTTGTCTGGGAAGGATTCATTCATAGCACAGGAAACAGAAAGTACAAAGGCCCAGAGTGAACGTCTGGAGGGGAGTGACAAAAAGGAGCTGAGAATGAAGAGGTGGAGAGAAGGTGAATCACACAGAGCTATGCGACCACCCTGAGGGCTTCTGCTGTTACTTGGAGTGAAGCTAAAATGGGAGCTATTAGAAAGTTTGAACATATAAATGTCATAGTGAGACTTGCATTTTAAATGGACTGTACTGACTTTGGTGTGGAGAAAAGGATGTGATGAGGCAAGTATAGGAGTAGTTAGAGGTATGCGAGGGATGAGGGGGCTTGGATCAAGATATTCACAGTAAGGGTGACGAAAAGTGGTACAATTTCTGGGTATATTTCGAAGATAAGTGAATAGCATATTCTAATACTCTGCTGTGGATGATGAAAAGGAGAGAATTAAAGTTCTAACCTAAGCAGTGAAGAAAGTGGAGCTTCCATTTTCAACAACAGGGCATACTGCAAGAAGAGCAGGTTGGGTGATAGAGCTGATAGAGTGAAATCAGACACATTTTCAGGGATACAGTACCCGGTGTACCTGTTAGATAGCCAAGTAAATATTTTGAATAGATAATATGAGTTCAGCAGAGAAATAATGGGACTCACTAAAGAGATGGCATTTAAAGATGTGAGCTCAGATGAGAACATGTAAGCAACAAAGACAGAAAATAATAGGACCAATAAAGACCTCCAGAACACTTTATCATTAAGAGGCTACACTGAAAAGGATCATTCAGCAGTGGAGCAGAAACATCTCAACCCACATCTGGTTCATAGCTCATGTTGCCCAGCCCAGTGAGCCAGCTGAGGCTTGAAGGAGCTAGCAAATAATACCAAGAGGCAAAAGAGTCAGACATATTGAAATAAAAGCATCCGAGAGAGTTGGGGAGTGCTGCTCAAGTATGTACAAATGATAAGCTACCTAATATTGACCCTTAGCTAGCACAGAATCCACAGGCTTTGAAGAAAAGATTTTCTGCAATTAATTTACCATGACTTTAAGAATGGTCCAATGCACATACTGTCTGAAAGCAAATAGATCCCAAGAAGAAAAGGTAGAAGCAACCACATTTTCCCCAACTGTTACATATTAGGCAATTTGTTGTCATTCCCTAATGCAGTACTTTCAAATCACTGGTGAAAGGGGGCAACTTCAACCACCAGAAGACATTCCACAATGTTTGGAAACATTTTTTGGTTATCACACTGGGTGGAGTTGCTGCTGGCATTGAGCAGGTAGAGGTTGGCCTGCTGCGAAACCTCCAACAAAGCACAGGATATCCCCCTCCCCCTCCACAGCAACAAATTATCTGGCCCAAATGTCAGGAGGGCTGTGGCTTAGAAACTGCCCTAATGTGAATGTTTAAGGAGTTATGTAGAGTTATTTTTCATAGTTATTTATATTTCTAACTTATGCGCACATATATAGAGAGAGAAAGCTTCCTTAGTGGCCCAGTGGAAAAAGAATCCACCCGCCAATGCTGGAGACGCAGAGGATGTGGGTTCCTGATGCAGGGTCAGGAAGATCCCCTGGAGGAGGAAATGGCAACTCATCTCAGTATTTTTGCTGGGAAAATCCCATAGACAGAGGAGTCTGGCGGACTACAGTTCATGGGGTCACAAAGAGTAGGACACAACTGAGCATGCCTGAAAATATATATAACACAAAATTGACCACTTTAACCCCTTTTAAGCATACAATTCAGTGGCACTGAGTATGTTCACATTGCTATTGTATGACTCCACTTATATGAGGTGTCCACAGTAGTCAAACTCAGAGTAAAGACTGTTTTGAATGTACATTTATTTCACTAAATACTACAGGAGTCATTTCACGTAGCAGGGATATAGAGTTAGTTTCAACACTTCTGGAGGACTAAACCCCAGACAGAGACAAAAACAGAGTTATCCATGTACAAGAGCCATCTATCTAAAAGGTAACGCATACGTAAGAAGCTATGAATCTTGGGGCTAGAGCAATAAAAGGGGAAAGAAAACAAGGAACTTAGAGGCAAAGATTTCATGAAGCTGGTGCTCAGACTTCTCAGGTGGGGGCGCCGCCGCCTAGAAGTAGCGCTGGTCGCTCGGCAGTGTCCGACTCTGCGATCCCTTGGACTGTAGCCCGCCAGGCTCCCCTGTCCATGAGATTCTCCAGGCAAGAATACGGGGGTGGATTGCCACTCCCTTCTTCAGGACGTTTTCCTGATCCAGGGATCAAACCCGAGTCTCCTGCATTGCAGGCTGTTTCCTTACCGTTTGAGCTACAGGGAGGACGGAGAGCCCACCCAGCCGCTGCTAAAATCTCTAGGAGGGCTCAGGTACAGAGGATGCCGTAAGAAGCTGGAGGCTGGCCCCAGAAGGGTTGTTGCAGTAACTGTGACACATATAGGAAGATCAAGAAACCAGGATCAGGGAACACTTTCCATCTTCCTTTTATCCCTGCCTAATAATTTCTTCTCCTGCCCATCCTCAGTCACTTCAGTCATGTCTGACTCGGTGGGACCCTATGTACTGGAGCCCTCCAGGCTCCTCTGTCCATGGAATTCTCCAGGCAAGATACTGGAGTGAATTGCCATGCCCTTCTCCAGGGAATCTTCCTGACTCAGGGATCGAACCCTCATCTTCTGAGTCTCCTGTGTTGCAGGAAGATCCTTTACCCACTGAGCCACCTGGAAAGCCCAATAATTTCTTCTAGTGTCTCCTTTTGTCAGAATCTAAGAAAGATATCTTTCAGAGAAAAGCAGTTTGTAGTATTACAGAAAAAACTGCAGAATGAATGTCAAGTTGAAGGATGAGTTATATAACAGCACAATACTTGTAAACTATTGCTATTAACTGGCACATAAAATACACCCTACTATGCATCTACCATATTTCACTTTTGAATTTACCTATTCACTTTCTCAGATTGTCCCCAACTACCTGCCACCACAACTTATGTTGAACATTTTATTCTAAAATAGAGCTAACTACTAGATCATAGAGGTTATGAATATTTATTTTACTCAGTAGCTCTGCATTAATCTTTAGACTGTTTGAACTTCTTCAAAATCACACCACCCATCAGTAAAGTTGAATCTTTATATTGGCAATTTTTAATAGAAGTGTCATGATAGCTTTATTTGATTTCTCAGCAGAACCTTTGAAAAAATTAGAACGATTGTTTGACTCTACTGAAACCTAGAATCAATTGATGTTACAACTTTTCTGTGTTGAAGCTCCTCACCTCCAAATTTCTCGCTTGTGCCTTTACCTAGAAAATATGTTCACCATCATATTCACAGTCATCATCATGGTCACCACACTGGGTTAACTTACACCACTGTACTTGCATTTGTCTACCAGGTTATATCCAACAGTGTCTACTGCATTCCCATACCCAGACAATTAACACAATGGAGAAGAAAACACACAACCAAGCTTATTGGTCCCATTTTAAATTTTTATCACTAACTCAAATGGATTAGCTAAATGTAGAGAATATTCACAAAAGTAAATTAAAAATTGCTAATAATATACTAAATTGTACAATCTACTCAATTAAAGAGAAGAAAGTTAAAATTATAAGATGCTATTGTTATTAAATTGGCAAAAGAAGATATTGCTTGATGACACCTGGTGTGTGAAATATCCTTTCAATTCATTCTTTTGATAACACATATTTACTAAGTTGCCTTCATTTGCAGGCATATTTCTAGGCAGTGTAAGCAGGAACCTAGGTGATGTCTCTGACTCCAGAAGTTAACACTTTAGAAGGGAGAAGGAAAACAAACACATGGCAACATGTCAGATATTGATAAAAAGAAACTAATCTAAGTCAAAGGATAGATGGTAGTTAACAGAGTAGTATTTTCTCATAAGATGGTCAGGGCATACCTCTGTGAAACAGAAGCCTAAATGAAGTAAGGGAGAAAGTTATGTAAGAATATACGGCAGAGTATCCCAGGCAATTAAGACAGCAAGTGCACATGTCCTGAGGTAGTGGTATTTTTGGCCTATTGACAATAGGGTGGTTATAGTAAATGGATAATGGAATAACAGTATTTATGAGATCAGAGAAGGCCAAGTCAGGAAGGGAATGGTAACAAACATATTTAATTCAGCTTCTTCTGGGATTTATAAGTTTGCTCTTCAGTTCACTCCAGTTGCTCAGTCATCTCCAACTCCTTGTGACCCCATGGACTGCAGCACACCAGGCTTCCCTGTCCATCACCAACTCCCAGAGTTTACTCAAACTCATGGCCACAGAGTCGGTGATGCCATCCACCATCTCATCCTCTGTTGTCCCCTTCTCCTCCCACCTTCAATCTTTCCCAGCATCAGTGTCTTTTTCAATAAGTCAGTTCTTTGCATCAGGTGGCCAAAGTATTGGAGTTTCACCTTCAACATCAGTTCTTTCAATGAATATTCAGGACTGATTTCCTTTAGGATGGACTGGTTGGATCTCCTTGTAGTCCAAGGGACTCTCAAGAGTCTTCTCCAACACCACAGTTCAAAAGCATCAGTTCTTTGGCACTCAGCTTTCTTTATAGTCCAACTCTTTTATCCATACATGACTACTGGAAAAACAATAGCTTTGACTAGATGGACATTTGTTGGCAAAGTTATGTCTCTGCTTTTTAATATGCTGTCTAGGTTGGTCATAGCTTTTCTTCCAAGGAGTAAGCATCTTTTAATTTCATGGCCGCAGTCACCATCTGCAGTGATTTTGAAGCCCAAAAAATAAAGTCTCTCACTGTTTCCATTGTTTCCCCATCTATTTACCATGAAGTGATGGGACCAGATGCCATGATCTTAGTTTTCTGAATGTTGAGTTTTAAGCCAACATTTTCACTCTCTTTTTTCACTTTCAGCAAGAGGCTCTTTAGTTCTTCTTCACCTTCTGCCATAAGGAGCCATGAACTTCCAGATGTTCAAACTGGATTTAGAAAAGGCAGAGGAACCAGAGATCAAATTGCCAACATCTATTGGATCATCAAAAAGCAAGACAGTTCCAGAAAAACATCTACTTCTGCTTCATTGACTACACCAAAGCCTTTGACTGTGTGGATCACAATAAACTGGAAAATTCTCCAAGAGATGGGCATATCAGACCACCTGACCTGCCTCTTGAGAAATCTGTATGCAGGTCAGAAAGCAACAGTTAGAACTGGACATGGAACAACAGACTGGTTCCAAATTTGAAGAGGAGTAGGTCAAGGATGTATTTTGTCACCCTGCTTATTTAACTTATATGCAAAGTACATCATGTGAAATGCCAGGCTGGATGAAGCACAAGCTGGAATCAAGATTTCTGGGAGAAATATCAACAACCTCAATTACTCAGATGACACCACCCTTATGGCCGAAAGTGAAGAAGAACTAAAGAGTTTGCTCTTAGAAGGAGTATACACTGGCACAAAGTACTCAAAGGATCATTTGGTAATATTTGTCAAAATTAAAAGGACACAGACTCTGAACCAGCAGTTCCAATTATAATTCTTTACACTCAGAAATATCCCCGCAAGTGTGAAAGATTTCTGTACAAATATTTCTGTTTCAATAATATGGGGAATAAAAATGGAAATAAACTAAATGTTTATTTGTAGGTGGGTGACCATACGATTTATCATATGAACTGGGGCAATTCTAAGAATGAATGAAAGAGCTGTTTACAATAATGCAAGGATAGCACACATAAACCAGAACTGTCCATGGAACACAGAAGTGTTCACTATCATGTAACTACCAACAATTTACCTATCTTCATAGAGACTGCTCATATAAAACTTTGATTGAAAAAGAGATGTACAGAGATATAAAGAGACATAGATACACATATGAATAGGCTTATGCAAGAAAGCATTTCCAAAAAGATTTAAAACAATTAGTGAGCTCTTGGAAATGGGATATGGGGAAGAGGAAGAAGAGTTTTAATTTTGTAAACATTATTTTGAATTTTTGGAATTTTTGTCGATAAACAGAATAAAAAGATAACAGATCACATTATTTGAATGTTCTGCTCTGCATTAAGAAGAGTCCATTGAATGGCTTATCAAAATTTTTTTTCCCTTCTGTCATCTTTCTATAGCTACTGATTTCCTTTCCTCTCTGCCAAAAGCATGTTTTAATTTCAATTCCAATCATCTCAGGTCAATTAAATAACACCTTAACAATACTGTAGAAGATCTTTTAAACAATATCTACTTAAGTGACCTGAATTATCCACATTTTCCATTTTGTTAATACAAATGGATCTTAGTGCTAGCAGACAAGTGAGCAAGTTTCTAACCCACTTGCCCATTTCTGTTCCTGAGAACTGGGCTGAATGCTTCCTAAAGCTGCAGTTGTGTTTGTAATCAATTTAAGTTAGTGGCATTTGTCTTAGTAATTACATAATTTTATTAAATAATACTTCAAAAACTGATGATTATGCGTGTTTGTATCAATGATACATCTTTGAGAAATAAGGTAGAAGTGAGAACAACAACAACAAAAAAAAACCCCAATATATCAAAATAGGTAAGGAAAAGAAAGTGATGAAACTTGTGGGAAAGTTAGAGAATTGTTAATCTTCCAGTCAGACTGCTTCAGAATATTTAAATTTCCTTACTTTAAAAAAATCAAATTTGGAAATGATAAACACTGTCTTTATAAGCATAGTTTAGGTGAGAAAAAGAAAGATTCAGAATAAAAAGCCTTGGCCCTACTTCAAAAGCTCTATTTTTAAATTAAAATATGGAGTTTGAAGTGGCTATAAACTTATGATTGTCCTTTTTAGCTGACTGTTCCAATTAACAGTCTCAATCCAAGTTTCACCAATTGTTCTTTTCTCTTTAATCCTACAACTCAAATATTTCCTTTTCCATGAAAAATTTCCTGAACTTTCATAATTGCCTCTAATGAATCAGTTATCTACACATGACTTAGAACAATAGACAAGAACAATAAACTGTTTCTAGCCCCAGCCTCTCTATTAAACTTCATAATTTTGCTTCTGCATGCTATATCATTCGTTCAAAGAATGGTATTCATTCAGTCCTTTAAAAAATATTTACTGAATGCCTACTGCATGTGATGAACTATACTATACACTTGGAAAACAAGGAGTTAAGTTCTTCAAATAATTCAGTTAAGTGAAAAAGACTAATTAATGAAAAAATTAATTGCAATTATTAGTTGCAATAAAAGGTAGGCATTGTTATAAGATGAATAAGCATGAGCTTATAGAGGTACACACAAGTCCATCTTTATACAGACATCTCAAGCAGAACACATCCCAAACCACATATTATATTATTCAAGTTTTCTTCCTCTTCAATTTACATTCAAGTGAAGAATACCATGGTTCACCCAAGGCAGAAAGCTACACATCCAATAACAAACCATGTTTTATCAATCACATCACTTAAAGATTACTTTACTGCACTCATCCAACTCAAAAATCCTTAATTCTGGTCCTCATGATTTTTCCTTGGATAATAAAATACAGCTATCTACCTTCTTCAAATTAAGCTTCTTTTCCTCTGGCTTTATAATTGATCAATAAAATCATAAAATGTTGAAAGTATACAACATGATGATTTGATATAGGTATACACTGTGAAGGAATTCCCATCATCAGGTTAATGGATACATCTATTATCTTATATATTTACTTTTTTTTAAATGAGAATATTTACATTCTATTCTCTCGGGGAATTAGCTGTAGTCATCATGTTACACATTAGATCTCCATACCTTTTTACCTTTACTTTTAAAGCTGAAAGTCTGTACCCTTTTACCCACCTCTCTCTATTTCCCCCACCCCCAGGTCCTGGTAACCACTTGTCTATTTTGTTTCTGTAAGTCTGATGTTTATTTTTCATATTCCAGTTGTAAGTTATGTAGTATCTGTCTTTCTGTTTGGCTTATTTCAGTTAATATGTCCTCCAGATTCATCCAAATTGTAAATGACAGAACTTCCCTTTTTTAAGACTAAACAATATTCAGTTACATAGTACAATTACATAATATTGGTATTTTCTTTATCCATTTATTTGTTGATATATACTTGGGTTGTACCTATACCTCAGTTATTGGCTAATGTGGCAATGAACATGGCAGTACAGATCTCTCTTTCAGATAATAGCTTTGTTTCCTTTGGATATATACCCAGAAGTAAGTTTGCTGGATCATACAGTAGTTTTTCTTTCAGTTTCTTGAGTCACTGTTTTTCACAGTGACTATTTACGTTTATATTTCCACCAATAGTGTACAAGGGCTTCCTTTTTACCACACCTCCTCCAACATTGTTATCTCTTGATTTAGATAATAGACCTCCTAATAGGTGTGAGGTTGTGGTTTTGATTTTCTTTTTCCTGACAATTAGAGATGCTGAGCACTTTTCATGTACCCAATGGCCATTTGTGTCTTCTTTAGAAAATGTCTATTCAAGACCCCTGCTCATTTCTTAATGTTTGTAGTTTTTTGGGGTTTTTTGCTATTGAGTTGTGTGAGGTCCTTGTGTATTTTAAAAATTAACACCATATCTATGCAAATACTTTCTCCCATTTCCTCGGTTGACTTTTCATTTTGTTGTTTGTTTCCTTTGACATGCAGAAGTTTTTTCATTTGATATAGTCTCATTTATTTTTGTTTTTATTTTGCTTCTGTTGCTTTGCTTTTGAAGTTAAAAACAAACATCATGAAGATGAGTGTCAGGGAGTTTATCCCCTGTTTTCTTCTCGGAGTTTCACGGTTTTAAATTTTATGTTCAAATCTTTAATCCATTTTTGATTTGAATTTTGTATATGGTATAAGGATCCAGTTTCATTCTTTTGCATGGCTATTCAGTTTTCCCAACACTACTGAAGAGACTGTCCTTTTCTCATTGTATGTTCTTGGCTCCTTTGTCAAAAGTGTATTGAGCATATATGCATATATTTATTTCTGAGCTTTTTTATGTCAATACCATACCGCTTTGATTACTATAGTTTTGAATTATAATTTGAAATGAGTAAGTGTGACGTTTCCAGCTATGTTGTTCCTCAAGAGTGCTTTGGCTATTCAAGGTCCTTTGTGGTTTCCTAAACATTTTAATATTTTTTTTCTGTTTTTGTGAAAAATGACATTTGAATTATGATAGGGATTATATTAAATCTGTAGATAACTTTGGGTAGTGTGGACATTTGGAAAATATTAATTATCATGAGTATCTTCTGATACTTTCTTCACTGTGGCATCTGGAATGTTTCTCCAAAAGGTAATTGTGGGCATACCTCACTCCCGTTTTCTCCTTCCATGACTCTGCATTGCCTTCAGGATGAAGATCTACCTCATCTCTGATCATGCTTCTGCCTGTACCTTTCTTTCTTATGATTATATTCAAGTCTGATTGAGAATTAAACTTTAGAACATTCATAAACTAAGCATATTCGCTAAAGAATGTTTTAAGTAGTTTTTCTCATAACTTCTGCCTCTCAGCAAACAGCATTGCACTTGCAATTTCCTCTAGATCCAATCACAATTAATCCATTGCAATCACAGTTCTAGAAGCATGGCATGCCTTCATGGTTATATAATTGACTGATTATGTGGTCCAATTCAAGCTATCACCAATTTGGATTTGAGCCATTGTTTCACATGGCTCCCTTCCCTGAAATTAGGATAAGAGCTCCTGGAGGGCAGATCTTTGCAAAATTTGATCAGGACTTCTCTTAGACATAACCCAAACAGCAGAAGAATTAGTACAATCCTTCAATAACTGGCAAAAACAGTTATAAAGTGCAATTTTGATATTTTCCTTTTAAATTATGAAGTTCATGCAACACTTAATTACTTAGTCACCTATAAGATATCTTCAGTGCCTCCCATATGAGAGGCACTACTCTAAGTGGTAAGATTCAAAGATTAATGAAGTATAGATTCCCTCATAAGTGGAATAAACATAAAGATAAGTATTGTCAACATTTTCCAATAGTAAAGATGTGGGTAAATGATCATTTCTTATGCTAACATGTCTAATCTAAAAGCTACTTACAGTTAAAAAGTCATTTTAAAATTTATTCATTCAATTAAAACATAATCTTTGCATTTGTATTTTGTATCAGGTACTATATAAGGAAAATGGGAAAAGAGGTGACCAAAAAGCATAAATAGTACCCTTGTTTTCACCTTCAAATAATAATCAGTCTAGTCAAAGATGATGTTATTGAAATAGTTAATTTAATGAATACTCATAACTATGTTAAATACTCTAATGTAGAAACTCATGATCCTGTAAGAACATTTAACAACAGGATTAATCCCATCCAAACTGGTCAGGGAGGGCATCCTTGAGGAAGTGATGATGGAGCTCAGTTCTAATGAGTAGCTAGAAGTTGACTAAACAGGGAGGAGGGAGAGGGTGCTCCTGGTAAAGAAACCAGCTTGCACTAGGACCCTGTGAAAGGAAGAACACATCGACTAAAACCTCAGAGGACCTGATAGGCAATCAAGTTGGAGTGGAGAAGGCCGGGAAAACGAAGGTATGGGGCATTTTAAGGCACTGCTAAAGGGTTTTATGCAGTGATAGGAACAGCATGGGAGATGGGTCTGAGGAGAAATGAATGGAGTTGGGAGTGCTATAAACAGATGTGTTCTGTAAAGATAACCTGCTATCCTAGAGAGAACTGATGAGGAGGACAACAGTGACTGTGGGGAGACTCTCAGGGGGCTTTCACAAGGGTCCGGGTATGAGGTGATAATGCTGTGAAGCAAGATGATACTAGTGCCTACGAAAAGAAGGCGAAATTATGAATATAATTAGGATATAAAATTCTTAGAACTTATTGATGAATTAGCGAGGGAAAAGTATATGTACTGCTGGTTTGGTAACATAAATGAATGGTGCTACCATTCTCTAAGATATGTGTAAAAAATCTATGCACCAGATTCCTTTTCTCTTGTCTTTTTTTTAAATGTCAAATGCCAAATAGGTTCAAATCTGGATTAGTAAATATTAAACTCAATATTAATTTAATTTTATTTCTCTAATTTATCTCGTAAGAAATGAGATTGATCAACTTTAAAACACCAGAAAGTACTTAACATATCACATTTGCATGAAAGGGTAACAAGCAAGTGGCTTATCATGGGTTGGCATCTGAGCAAGTCTACGATCCTATCAGTAGTTCACCATCTGATATCATCCAAACATAAAATATCCAGAAGCTGGTGCCTGAGCTTTGACTGGGAGATGATGCCAGAGTTAAACAAAGGATTGTTAAATAGGACTGGCACCTTAGAAACCAACTTATGTCTTAAGCTTTGTACTCTAGAAGCTAAAAGAAAGAGTTGGGGTTTGAATTAATTAATATGTCAGCTCTCATTAATGCAGTTCAAATCCCTCAAATTATGGACTTTATAGGAGATATGCTTTCTTCTAGGAAACATATTTGTGTTAAGAATAAAATGAGTCACAATGAGTGATCCCCACTCTGCAATTTTATTTTTATTTTTTAACTAATTTTTATTGGAGTATAGTTGCTTTATAATGCAGTTAGTTTCTGCTGTATAGCAAAGTGAATCAGCTATACGTATACATACACTATATAGCCCCTCTTTTTTGGATTTCCTTCCCATAGGGCACCAGAGAGCACTGAGTACAATTTCCAGTGCTACACAGTATCCACTCTGTGTGTCAAAAACTTTATAATCAGTTTGGAGGACAGATGTAATTCCTAAATTCAAAGGCAAGGGTATCCTGTACATTGACTATCAGTGTTAAAGATTTTGTAAACAAATATTATATTTTTGGGGAAAAAATGGAAAAATAATAGAAATTTGATATAAAGCCATTCTTTTACATTAAACAGGCTGAATACAATAATTCTTTAGGCTAGTTTCTGACTTTGGAAGAAGGATAATAGGAGTATAAAGGGAGGAAAGAGAAGTGGATGGTGATGATGATGATACTGACCTTGATAACAATAATGAACAATAATAAGGCACTAGTACTAGAAACTATACATGGATTAGCAACCAAGAGCCATTAGGGGCAAAAACCGTTACTACTATCTTACAGATGAGGAAACCGAGGCATAGAGACGTTACGCGGTCTGGTGCAGGTGAGGCACCAGTGGAGTTAAGCAAAGTCTTAACCTAAGTCATCTTTACAGTCTGTGCTTTGACCTACTGTAATCCCTCTAAGGGCTTCCTGGTGGCTCAGCTGGTAAAGAATCCACCTGCAACGTGGCAGACTCGGGTTCGATCCCTGAGTTAGGAAGATCCCCTGGAGGAGGCATGGCACCCACTACAGCATTCTTGCCTGGAGAATCCCTGTTGGACAAAGGAGCCTGGAAGGGGTCCATGAGGTTGCACAGTCAGACACAGCTGAAGAAGCTAGGCAGCAGCAGCACCCGTCTCTCTTAACGGTAACTGAACTTCAGAATCACTAAACTTTGGTGTTATCATGGGTTAGAAGTTTTGGATGGAAATGGAGTGGGACAAAGCATTCATTTCTCTGATGTATCCTACTGTGAATCAGCCCCTCACCCCACCCGCGCACACAAAATAACTAAACAGGAAGCGCTGTACTAATCAAGCCTGAGATGGATTTTCCCCCTCTGGGAAAAAGCTCCCCCATAATTCACTACGAGGCAGAGATTCCAGTGTAATTCAGAACAGACATATTTAAATGCAATAATTGAAAATTTAGACTTGACTTTTTATCTCTGTGGTACACTGTGCACTGTGACCTGAAACGCAACAGCATGCTGCTAGGAAGAATTTACAAATGACTTTTCCTCCGGAAAAAAAAGAAAAAAAAAAAGCAAACTGTTGTGGGATCCTAAATGCAACATATTATTCCCAAAGGTGGCTTTGGGCTGTTCTTTATACTGCTCACCTGAGCTCATTAATTAGTGTTTCAGTATTTTTTTGTTCCTGGGGAAATGAGGCAATGTGGTGTAGTGGGGAAGATTTGCTACCAGCCTGACAAGGTGAGCAGTTTAACTCCACCACTTAGTAGCTCTAGGACTTGAGCAAGTTATGGTAACTTCTCTATTATTTGCTACTCTGATATGCAAAATGGATATGTTAAATGTGACTAACATCTAAGCTTTTTTTTGAAGATAAGTTATACATATATAAATAAGCTTGTAATATTTAAATATTTATATATGTATATATATTTTAAGTTCTTAAAATAGAGCCTGACACATAACAAATACTCAAGAGATACTCACAATTACAACTACTATCTGACCTTAAAGTAACAGATTGTTAGTGTCTGCAAATAAAGATCCAGGACGGGATTTATTTATAAATAAATCTTAACTTTTGGAGAGAATAAAAATGCGCCTTGTTTATTTCCAGACTTTTAAAGAAATCATTTTGGGCATAATAAAAGCAGCTGAGAGTGATTTAGATTTAACTATTTCATTTTTTAATTAAAAATTGCTCAGGGGTTATATTGACTGCAAACATGGTAAAGAGAGACTGCTTTCCAGACAGCAGCCTGGAGGTTATTGCTGAGTAGGTGCCCATGATCCCAGGCTGTGTACCAAAGCTCTGACTGCTTTGTGTCAAAGTAGAAGAGTAATTGACATTCTAGTAAATACAGGTCGAAAAACGACCTTGATTTGCACTTTGTCCCTGACTCAGCAGGACAGTTGATTCTTCTATCCTTTACCTGAATGAATAAAGACCATAAAATACTATTTTAAAACAAAACCAACAATATCCTCATGGGTATATGCTGAGCAAAAGCCTCATACGTGTTTACTACCCTTTTTTTAGTGTTCTAATTTCATTTATTGATATGAACAAATATGAATGTAATTCCTCAGAGGTTGTCAGCCTCTAATCTAAATAAAATATTTCATAAATTATATGTAAAAAGAACATAAACTCAAAAGGCACTATTATAATATACACTTTTCCATTCAAAGCAAGATATGGAAATTCTATGACCTGATATTTTAGTGCTAAAATAAATGTTGGTTGTTTGTGCGCTAAATTTAATGATTTAATCAATTGTCTCTTTCCTTCTATCACCAAAATCTAGTATTCGCTGATGCTTTTCTCATTTGTTTATATGTCATACAACAGAATTCTTAAAAGTTAACATCATAATGGGATTTTCTAGACTGATTATTTACAAGACTGAAAGCACATTACCTTAATACTTTCCCTTGCAAATAGCACATTAGCCATCCAAATCTGGCATATTATCTGGACTCTTTGGCATCGTCTTATGTCTCAGATGATGACTGTGGTGCTGCTGGTAAAGTCTGCAGCTGATAAATTTATTAATTTCTTGCCTTGGTAGGACCTTTGTTGACATATAAGATCCAGGTAGAAAGCCCATGTTATCAATAATGGCTACTCTGTCAGGTGGTATTAAACAACATTGTCACAACTGCATATGATGCAACTTGCAAGGTATTTTGAAAATCATCATGCTCTCAATATGCTAGTAAACCTGAGATTCAGTATAGTTTCAATTCTTCGGCTACATTTTTGTCATAGTATCTTATCAACTTTATAAGAACGATGTCTTTTTCTTGCTTGAATGCTAAAAATAAAGCATTAAAATCACAAATCTAATATCATTCAGGGACTTTAATAAGCAAATATTTAAAATAGCCATTTGAATAGATAGTCATTATGCAAAACTGCTAGCATTCATAGAAACTTCAGACATCATTAAGACCAGAGAAGCAAATTTAAGAGGTAGAGGGCCCAGATGTAAATAGGTAAGTGTGAGACAACAGGCCCTAAAATATGGTAAAGCAGAGAGTATGGCCAGCAGAAGAGTTCACACCTCTTCTGAAGGGGTAACCTCTACTTACTTGTTGCCACAGAGAAATGCTAGCTCTGTGTGGCCAGTTCATTCAATTTTTTGATAGAAAGAAATTTTGAATCTGTGTGAAATTACTTACATTTTTTAAACTGGAGATTAATTTAAAAATTAAACATTGTGAGTGCTAAACAAAACAAAGCAAATAATGAAGCTATCTTTAGGTATGATAAAGTTTATAGGTTGCCTGTTTATAGGTCACATGTTTAGAATAACATGTTAATATAACATATGAAGTAATTAATGATCCCTCCCCCCAATTCAGTAACTTGCCTAAAGTAATGAAAATATATCATGGCAACCCAAGTTTCTCCAAATTGCCATCTTCGGCTCATATGACTTCATTATACTGACCTTATCATTCCATGACATAATTAACAAGTTTATAGTTATAATAGCCAACTTGAATAAGAAACTATATGTGTGTATATGTGTCACACAACTATATGTCAAGTGAATTATCTTTATATATAGTGCTGAGTTCCTATATATTTCTTCATTTAATTCTACCAATCAGCATCTTTATACTAGGAAGGAAAACTGGAAGCCAAAGTCTTGTATATTCAAAAATGAAGAAGAAAGAGTATTAAGAACCAAGTACAGAATTTGATAAATTTAAAGCCTAGCACTGGCTCTGATATGTTGTTTAAGTGAAAGATGGGTATATTTCTTACTTGAAAGCAGAATTTGGTAATTGTCATAATACTAACCTACAGAAAGTTACTGTTATTTTTCAAACTATCTTTATGCCCATTATCTTCCAGTATGTGGCTTTTTCTGTAAGAAATGGTCTATCCTTTGCAACTCTACTCACATATTCTCTTACTGTCTTCACTATTTAAGTTTCCATCCTTTATGTGCTTCTCTGAAAAGTAAAAGTGTTAGTCGCACAGTTGTGTCCAACTCTTGCGACCCCATGGTCTATAGCCTGCCAGGCTTCTCTGTCCATGGAGTGGGTAACCATTCCCTTCTCCAGGGGATCTTCTTTATCATGTGAGACACCAGCGAAGCCCATATGCTTCTTTAGTATACTTTATGCTTACTTTTTATCATCACTTAGAGAATCCCCTAAATTTTCACTTAATTTTCTATCCTGCAATTTCTCAACTCATAAAAAAAATTGTTTCTCTATCAACTTATTTTAAAACTAAGGAAAGAAAACTAGAAAAATACATGGCATTTAAAATAGAACAACAGTCTGTAATGGTTGATAGGATATAGACATTGGGCAATGTAAAATTACATTATGCTGTTGGGATATGAAGGTTGAAGCTCTTTTATGTAATATGGGCATGCAAACACACAAAACAATAAAAGTATACACATATAATATACATGTAAAATACATATGTATATAACACTTAAAAATGAATTGGAAGAGTTTAAATTATACTCATGGTAAAAATTCCTTGGTAAAAGGGAAGAATGTTTGGATTTATACTGGCTGTAAAGTGGACCTTAGATATATTTATGTCTATGAATCTATGTATCCATTTAAAAAGAGAAAAAGTTATACAAATAAGATATTAATTCTTGGTCATAGGGATATATGCTTATAATATTTTTCATTTTTTGTCTGTAATTCTGAAGAAAAGTAAAGTTTTCAGATAATTTTGAGTAATGCTATTACTTCTATGCAAACTTCTTTTCTCCAATAGACTTTTAAAAAAATCACCAGCATTAAAAAGAACCAACCACAGGTTAAAGTGCAAGTCACTCAATCATGCTTGACTCTTGGTGACCCCATGGGTTGTAGCCAGCTAGGCTTCTTTGTCCATGGAATTCTCTGGGCAAGAATACTGGAATGGGGTGCCATTTCTTTCTCCAGTGGATCTCCCCAACCCAGAGATTGAACCCTTGTCTCCTGTATAGCGGGCAGATCCTTTAGCATCTGAGCTACCTGGGAAGCCTCAAAACGTTAGTCACATCTTGAATCTATGGTCACAAAAACGTCTTTGTACCAACCTATGTCCAGATCAACTCTCTAGTGTAATGTTTTGGCTTAATTTAAGCGAGATGGTGGACTCAAACATGATAATACTTTTCCTACAACTCAATAGATATCCTAAAACTTATTTTAAAAGTAAAGTGTATCAGTGTCAATACCACTCTTTCTAAACAGTATAACAAACAACAGGCTCAAGCTCTCAAACTACCCTCTTTTCCTTCTACTCTAGGAAGCGGGACTAATGGCCAATGATCTCTAAAGCAGTTCTTCCATCCTGTGACATTCTGCTTTCCTATAAGATTCAGTGGCATCTATGGTAGATCCTTGTCCACTCTTGCCAGGTTTGGGGTCTTCCCTATAAATTTCTCTGGAATTTGGCAGGAAGTAGAAGAAAGGAGAGGCTTTGCAAGTGGCTAAGTAGGTAAAGAATCCACCTGCAATGCAGGAGACACCAGAGATGCAAGTTCAATCCCTGGGTCGGGGAGATCCCACAGAGGAGGGCATAGCAACCCACTCCAGTATTCTCGCCTGGAGAATCCCATGGACAGAGGAACCTGGTGGGCTACAGTCCATAGGGTTTCAGAGTCAGACACGACTGGAGCGACTAAGCATGCATGCACGAAGAGGGAGGAAAACTAATACATGCTAAATAGTTGTATTGGCACTAACATTGTATACATGGTATTTATTCAGTTCTTAAAATATTACTAAAAATATAGACACTGTTTTCTCCATTAATGAAATAAAGAACTGGGGTTCATGGAGGTCATAGAATTATTAAAAGACTGCAGTTCTTATCTAACTCCCAATATGATTTGTTATATAACGAAAATGCTCTCAGTGTTCACATTCCAAAGCTGTTCACCAGAATTCATAGAGTGATCTAAGTGCTGTAATAGAGCTGCTGATTATCTTCTTACCCCTTACAAGTTAGCTTTCTAGAAAACAAGGATGACATACTTAAATATAAATCAGGTGTTCACTAGGACTTCCCTGGTCGCTCAGAAGTACAGAATCTGCCTGCCAAGGCAGTAGACGCAGGTTCAATCCCTGGGTTGGGAAGATTCCTTGGAGAAGGAAATGGCAACCCACTCTGGAATTCTTGCCTGGGAAATCTCATGGAGAGAGGAGCCTGGAGGGCTACAATCCATGGGGTCGCAAAAATATCAGACACAACTTAGTGACTAAACAACAACAGCAAGTGTTCATTAAATGGGGCAGCAGAATTAGCATTTTTAAAAAATATCTGTAAGTGATTCTGATAGATGAACTTCTGCCTCTACCCTGTTGAGAATCTGTGATTTAGACAGAAAGGTTAGAGGCATGACTCTTTAAACACATTACCATCATCTAGTGACCCCCAAAATAGGTAAATGACAAGGTGACTGAGCAAATTTAAGATCTCCCATTTCACTGAAAGCTGATGGCTCTTTTGCATACTTTTGCTCACCATTTGCCCAAGCCAAGGGATCAATTGATGTTGTAAATATTGTTTGTTTGGGTACCAAACCACACACATACTTTTTGCTCCTGTTGAGTGTAACTGAACCTCATTTGATGGGCAAAGTGGGGAAACAGTTCAGTAAGTATTCTGGGACTCATCTCTACAATTAACTTTAAAGATAACTTTACATGGAGAAAGGTAAAATCATGGCAAGAAAACTGGGTCAGCTCAAGTAGTTGGTATTTGGAGCAGGTAAAGTATTTAAGGGAGCAAATAAAATCATAATTTAACCATATCTTTGAAAAGGGTTGTTTGCAAAGTTTTTAATTTGATGTCTACATAACAATTGCTTACATATAATAAAACCTTAGATGTGATCATTTTCACAAACAGTATAAATGAGAATACATAAGGCTTTCTTATTAGCAATTTACATATTTATCTAAACAAAAAAGATTAGACCTGTATACTAAATTCTGTTCACTTTTGTTAAACCAGGTTGTGCATTTCCCAGTTCTCGATCATTTAGGATTCTTTCTTCTTTTTTATCCTTTTTTTAAAAATGTGGGTTCATTAGAAGTAGTTATCTGCCAGTGACTAAGCCATCACTCAAGGCATATTTGTCTTAGTCAGCTCCCAGCCCAATTAAATCAGAAATCCCTGGGCGTGGAACCCAGGCAAGTGGATTTTACAAATCACACTAGGTACAGCCAATTCTAATGTGCAGCCAACATTGAGAACCATTCATATTTATCTCTACACTGACCATCTGAAGCCTGCCAGCTTACTAGAGTTTACAGAGATGCTGTTCTTGCCACAAGCATCTCCAAACAGCTGAATATTTTCTATGGCAAATATGAAGGGGGAGATCAATTAAGACCAGTTTTCTGAGAGCAGTTAGCTACATCTGTTGCATTAAAATAAATTTGAGAGGTGGATGAATCCCAAAGAAGAGATCATGTTTATTTTTATCTGTATTTTAATAGCCTATTTTACTAGTGAAAATTTTAATACATTGTTTAATGAACCAACATTTTACAAATAAAAGACAAGAAATATTTTTTACAAAAGAAGACACTGCCACCTACCATTATTTCACATTTGCTTGTTAGTTGATGCCTTAAACACATCTTCCAAATGTATTGTTTTGAATGATATACCAGTACTGCACGAAATATACTATTTATTTACCTTTTCAAAAATAAGTCTCACCTCATTCCTTAAAAAATAAAACTATACATAAAATGTGTTGTTACATGTTTACAGTTCTTAGATTATAATTTTCTGTTTGTATAGCTTTATAGCTAACACCTTTGGAAACTTAAATATATTAATTTTATAGTATTACAAATATAATTATAAAGTGTCAATTTTTTTAAAACCACAGACAATTGACACATTATATTAACCCCCAAGATATACATATGTTGTAGGTTCACAAATATAAAAAAATGTTACAGCACTTAAATCACTCTATGAATTCTGGTGAACAGCTTTGCAATGTGAACACTGAAAGCATTTTCCTTGTATAACAGACCAGTTCAATAGAGTGAAAGCAAAAGCAACGATTATTAAAAGGTAGATACACTAGAGTCACATATCTGAGACAGAGAGAGAGGGCTTGGAGACAACACTGTGACACACACTGAAATATCAGCAAAGTGAAGAGATCTGAAAAATCATTTGCACATGTATTACCTCTTTGTGATTTCTATTATTTCTATAACCTTAATTCTTATACAGTTAAGAATTTTAAGTATGTTTCTTAACCATTATCTAGAATTATATTGATGGCATTCTGTGTTGTTTTCTCTTTTTGTTGCTAATGACAAGACTGAAATATTGTTCTGGTTAAATCAAATGAAATTATAAATTATTTAAAACAGATGACCAAAACTCAGTGTAATGTTTCCCTATTCTATTCTTCGGAGGTCTGCCTCCGTTTACATGATGCCAAATGTCTAGAGACTCATAAAAAGTGTATTTTTATTGTTATTATTTACCTCACATCAACATTATTATGAGAGAAGCTTAGTGCTTTTGTTTACAGAATAAATAATACAATAGGGGTTCTAAACATTATTTGTAATTTTCTGAGTTCTTAAAATAGCTAACAGAATACATGTGTTTCATGGAAAAGCTCTTTTAGCTCAAGTGCCTTCAGTTATAATTTGGCTAGTCTCAGCACTTGGTGGCAATACATTCAGAGACTGAGAAAAGGGATTTATTAAATTTTGAGCATTCTGCTTTATTTTTGTGACCAAGCTTCAGTATAGATTTAAATTTCTGAACATACATGTAAGAAATTCCACCAGTGACAAAAGCCATAATCACCTCTAAGCTGTACAAGTATTTCCAAATTATATGTCACCAGTATTTTTTTTTTCCTAACCAGAAGAAGTTTAAAGCTACATCCTGAACTCCTACATTTGATTTATTTTTCAGAATCCCTCACCAATGTGTTGTTGAAAATTCTTTTGATCTCTGGATACCTTTTTAATATATCTTTATGTAACTGTTTTAATTGCAACTAAGCCAACTCACCTATGAAAATACACTCTTAAATAGAGCTCACTTTTCCTCTGAGGCTCTCATACTAAATTGGGGATGAATTATATCAGGGAATCATCCATGGCACATTAACAAATGCAGTACCATTATTTGGCATCTAAACACTACATACAGACCTATGTTTATCCCAAAGTGATCACCAAAAGCATTTCTTAAAGACATCTTCATCAGACAATGAGTTAAAAATATAAATTCATCAGGAGATGGAGACATATCATTCAGAATCCAAACTTCCTAACAGAGGTAAACTGTTTTCTTACTTTGAAATGCAAACAAAACGCAGTAAGTACAATGGGAGAGCATTCAGTGTATTAAGTACAATGAGAATAGTCTAAAAGACACATAAGCATATCAGATGATTTATCAATTTCATTTTCCCATGGCAAGTTTTCTTAGAGTCTTCTTTCTGCTTTAAACTAGACTTTAGCTTCTCTAAGGCTGGAAATATCCTCAGACACTCTGTTTGAAAGTCTGTTTGCAATCTCCTCCTCTCAATTGTTTTAATTAATTATTCAACAACAACAAAAATTAAAAGATGGTTACACATGGACCAACAGTGAAAGTACAGCATAAACCAGCATTAATAATTAGTCCATCTATTCACCTGAGGTACAACTGCAAAATAGAAGCAAAAAAGGAAGTAAAACCATCTTCTCACAGGTACTTGACACTACATGATTTGTCTCTGTTCCCACATAGAATTAGTTCTTCCCCCTGGATCCTTCTTCTCTTGAATAGAGACCCTTCATTTATACCACATACCCCTCCAGCGACCTCTTTCCATTGAACTCTTTATAGTAAAACACTGCCAAATCTTAAACGCTGCCTATCTACAACTTACACAAATTCTTATACAGTTGAAAACTTCTTCCTTTATGACAGATTTTTCTTAACTGAAATTCTGAGATGTTTCTAGTTTTCTTCCTGCCTCTCTAGTCTCTTCCCTGAAGTCTACATTGCAGGTTCCTCCATCATGTCTGGACCAATGAATATCAAAGTGTTCCAAACAAGTTTTGTTTTTGTTTTTCTAAAAGTGTGTATCTTCTTTGTCAATTAACCTAGATTTATGGTTTCACATACTATTATTGTGCTAAAGACTCCCAACCGTGTATCTCTAGCCTTAACCAAACTCTCAATCTCCCAAAAAGGGTTAACCTTCCCTAGGTAAACCTTTCATTTCAGTAAAATATGTTTCTGTTCTACCAGAAGTTCAGGCCAAACCTAACCTGTACACTCTTAATTCTTCTCTCTCTTTTTCATATCCCATAGCAAATCCATCTCAGCTCTGCTTTCAAAAGTAAATACCATTTCTAAACTTTTCTTAACATGTCCACCATGACTTTAGTCCAAATCTCTGTTAGCTTCCATTCAGATTACTGCCAAATTCTAATTTATTCCTACTTTTTCTACATTTACCCCATTGTAGTAGCCATAATCATCCCTTAAGAGAGAGCCCAGATTATTTCACAACACAGTTCAAAACCATTCAGTGTTTCTCTACCACATTTAGGCTAAAACAAACTCCTTATGATTGGTAGAAAACATCCCTTGCCTACGTCAATAACCACTCATTACTCTGCCTCTCACTGTTTGCTCACTTGAAAACATCATTCTTGTTTCCACTTCAAAGATTCTAAACTTGTTCTCCCTTCTTTCTGAGCTTCTCCTTATTCCAATATTCACATGATACTTTCCTTTTTACATGTATACATTTACATTATATCTTTGGGATTTACTGTGTAGAACAGAGCAGACCACTGAACTCAGACTCTTTTGAACTATTTACATAAGTAGGAAATAACTTTTATTGTTTTTGAACAATCATACATTTTTCAGTCTAATTTTACAACAACCTAACTAAAGAAGTAGGTATCAAAGTTGTCCAACTTCCTGCTTTAAGGAGATGAATGCTAAACAAAGTATTCTTGTGTCAGATGAAGAAGATAGCTATTATTCCAACATAGAGCATGAATATTATTATGAATTCCTATGTTTGCAAATATGAGCCTTCTGCTAAGCCTCATATGTTAAAGTATAGAGCTGATCAAGTTGTTTCATTTGCTTTGGAAGTGGGGGAAGGACTCTAATCTCTTGTTTGGAATTTGGTAAGTATCCTTTTGACTGAGTAAAAGTAGAGAGGAGGCCTGGAAACCCAAGCATTCCAAATACCAACTTTCAATTAATTTTCTGACATTTATCGCTGTGTATCACACGTATTTTCTGAGATATCTTTGGCCTTTTAGGTTATTTTAGTAGTAAGCTGGTAATACCTTTGTGGATACTTGTTATGGCCTCCTCTTATCTACTAACTCAATAATCACTCCATTTCCTTTTTGGCTTAAAAAAGAATCAAATTGCTCATCTGTTCTTGTCTATGTCACTATTTCCTTTGTCCTTTTCAGTTGTATCTCTTTTGAGCCTTTACTATCTATTACTCTCATTTAAGTGAGGTTTAAGGAGATAATTGATAATTAGAAGTTACTAACTTCAAATATACCTAAACATCTTCCATCCTAAAGCAAAGCAAACCCACTTGAAAAAAAAGAAAGCCTCACAGGACATTATAACCCTTTCATGATGCCATTCAATTTGTCACCTTTCCTTCAGAGTAGTAGTTCTCAATTGGGGGCAATTTTGTTCCCCAAGGGGACAACACAGTTCAGTCAGTTCAGTCACTCAGACATGTCCAGCTTTTTGTGACCCCATGGACTACAACTTGCCAGGCTTCCTTGTCCATCACCAATGCCCAGAGCCTACTCAAACTCATGTCCATCGAGTTGGTGATGCCATCCAACCATCTCATCCTCTGTCGTCCCCTTCTCCTCCTGCCTTCAATCTTCCCCAGCATCAGGGTCTTTTCCAATGAGTCAACTCTTTGCATCCAGTGGCCAAAGTACTGGAGTTTCAGCTTCAGCATCATTCCTTCCAATGAATATTCAGGACTGATTTCCTTTAGGATGGACTGGTTGGATCTCCTTGCAGTCCAAGGGACTCTCAAGAGTCTTCTCCAACACCACAGTTTAAAAGCATCAATTCTTTGGCACTCAGCTTTATTTATGATTCAATTCTTACATCCATACATGACTACTGGAAAAACCATAGCTTTGACTAGACAGACCTTTGTTGGCAAAGTAATGTCTCTGCTTTTTAATATGCTATCTAGGTTGGTCATAGCTTTTCTTCCAAGGAGCAAGCATCTTTTAATTTCATTTTTTTAAATTAGAAATGAAATTAAAAGGGAACAGCTAGTCTTGCATATTTTTTGTCTGGAGATATTTTCAGTTTTCATGGCTAAAGGTACCACTGGAATCTGATAAGCAGAGGCCAGAGATACTGCTAAACATCATATAACACACAGAACAGTCCTCCCCTCCCACCATAGTAAATACTTATCTGGCACCAGTGACACTGGTGCTTAGGTTGAGAAAAATTCTTTAAACTATCAAAAGAGTGTGATACACTTCACCTTCCATTCAGATCTCAAGCCAGAGAAATCTAGATTTTTCTTTCCTTCTCTACTCTTCTTCAACCAGTTTGTTCTTGCTCATAGGAAATATTATAGAGGCTAAGACTGGCAGAGTATCTGGGGCTACCAGCTGGTGCTAAAAAAAAACTCACACTGTAATGATAAATGTCAACTGGATTGACTGACTTCTAACCCTGTCACATGGCAGTTATAAGGCACTCCCACTTTCTATCAGTATCTGATAGTCCAAAAGGTACCAAGACAAAACATGAAGCATTGGTTATAACACTTTATGAAAACTTCCCTCTCTAAGTAGGAGGCACTTAAGTTACGAAAGTTCATATTCATATGCTTTCATCTAGAGAAATCACAAAATTCAATTCTCCAGAGTAGGAAGAAATGAGTAGTCTGAAACGGTTCTCTTATGGGGTGAGGGGTAAGAAGATATCCTTATAAAGACACATTTGCTAATCCTACAGATTAGCAAATCTTGGTCTAGAACCAAGATATTTTCTTAATATTAGCTGGATTATCTACCCTTCAACCTTCCCCAGTCACTACCCAGTTGCTGCCTTAGAGCCCCTCAAATATTGGACCTGACATAACCCGTTACATGAACTCAACTGTCTTCCCCATTTGAATTCATATGTAGAAGCCCTTAATGCCTGATGTGACTGTTTCTGGGCACAGGGCATATAAAGAGGTATTAAGGTTAAGTGAAGACATAAGGAATGGTGGGTCTCTAACCCAGTAGGACTGGTGGCCTTAGAAGAAGAGGGAAGACACCAGGGTTTCAGTCACACAGAAAAAACACCACGTGATACCATGTGAGGCCACAGTGAGAAGGTCTACAAGTCAAGGAGGAGAAACCAAACCCACTGGTACCTTGATCTTGGACTTGCTGCCTCTAGAACTGTGAGAAATAAATTTTTGTTGTTTGAGCCACCCAGTATGTGATGTTTTGTTATGGCAGCCTCAGCAGACTAACACAACCTCCTAGATTCATTGTAGCTTGATTCTTTATATACCATAGTATCCTCTAGTATAAAAATAAAATCCTGTGTCATTGCATTATTTATACCTGTAGCTTTAAAACAGCATGATATGTCACAAGTAATACGAAAAAATGATATAAAGATTCTATAGAATTTCAATGTCTGTTTTACTGAATAGAAATGACAGAAATTTTTGGAAATAATAAAATTTAAATAAGTAATTAAAAGTGGAATTTTACACAGCAAAACACAGCCAGGGTTTTTAAATGATGATGTAGAGAGATTTGTTCTTAATGAGACCAAATATTCAATATAAGCATGCAAGTTTTCTTCCTATTATATTTTGTTTTTGAGCCTATTTCTAATTTCCATTCTCCTCTCAGATGGTTTCCATTTAGTCTATTTACTGAATTTCCTAATCCATAGTTTCAAATGTAAGTAATTTTCAATGAAGCCACTTCAGAACATTGTTTTTGGAGTGTTGGCGCTATCGTCATTATTTAAACCAGTATTGTTCTTTGAAATTATCTAGTCATTCTCATACACTCTCAAATTTCAAATAGCACTGTGCAAACATACATGGAGTACTTTCTACCCATTCATTTCTCCCTGATAATTATGGTCAACATATTCTATTAGGTTCAAAGTTTATGAGGCTATGACGTAGCTTTGCCAAAATGTCTTACTGATTGTCTAGATATTTCCCATTTATTTTCTGTTGTTTTACAGATACTCAAGTAACTTTTTCATTAAACTCAATAAGATGAAAAGGCTCATGCTTAAGTTAACATTTCATATTCTGATACATCAGCTCTTTCCAAATGCATCTGGCAATTTAGGTTTGCATCAGTCTCCACAGTCCACTATAATTCCTGTGTAAAGTTCCTGGCAGTGCTTGACTTTTCCTTCTATAAAAACAATTTTAGACAAGCATTTCCATTGCTGAGTCCTAACCAAAGAAGTAGCTCAGGATAGAGCCCATTTCAGATTCAAGTCTCTAACATGATCAAAATAATCTGTCTTGTTAGAAGTCAATTACAGAGGCCCCAGAGGTCCTCTTATCCTTGTGAGGACTACATGGGGCCCAAATAATGAAATTTTTATGTTTAGTCTCTTCTCATGACTGGTTACATAACCCACTATAAATTAATTAGACTAAGTCCCTAAATCCGAGCCTTCTCTGCCTCTTTTGTGGCCTTTCAGGGCAGAAAAGTAAAACATGTCTGGTAATTTGAATTCAATTCCCCTCTGCCTACTCTGGGATATTTGCTCTATCAATGCCCTCTCTTTAAAATGGACATTTCCCTCTCCCTTGCTCTTTTTTTATAATATTAACATGTTCAATTTCCATGATCTTAACACTATATAAAGGAATTTTCCCTCAGCCTAATTTATAGGAACTTTCCCTCAGACAGGGATATTCCTCATCCCTAGATATCTCTCCTTACCCTTCTCAATGCAGATAAATGTCTATAATATCATTTTCCAGGTGCCTATAATATCATCTTCCCATTAACATTTGGTTTATTTTTCCCTTTGATTAAAAGAACAATTTAGATACAATGAAATATTAAGTGTAAAGTTGTATGAGTTTTCACAAGTGCATGCAACTGTATTAACCCACACCCCTATCTAAACACAGAACGATTCCATCCTTGGAAAGTTCCCTTTTCAGTCAATCCTTCACAACCTCAGAAGTAACACTATTCTTATTTCTGTCATGATCATTTGGTTTTTCTATTATAAAAATTCACATAAATGGAATCACACAATAGCTGTTCTTTTGCATTGGCTATTTTTACTTCATATAATATTTTTTAAATTTAGCCACACTGTTGAATGTATCAGTACTCTTTTCTTTTTAATTGCTGAGTACTATTCTGTCATATAAATATGCCATAATTTGTCTCTCCTGACTGAAACCTGGGTTGCTTCTGGTTTTAGCTATTAAAAATAAAGTTACTACTGAACAATCATGATCACAGTTTTTTAATGGAAACTTCTTTTTTTTTTACAAACACCCAAGAGTGAAATTACTCAGACATAGGGTAAAAAATCTATGTTAAACTCTATAAGAAATTTCCTAATTTACTTTGTATTAACTTTTACATTTTTGTAATCTACATAATCTTTTTTTACTGAATCATATCAAACAACATACTTACAAAACAGCAAAAAACACTGTATAAGACAATTTCAAAATGTCTTTCCCTACAGTGTTCATCTTCGTGATAAGACTACTAATAATCTCCAGTTGTCTCTTTTAGTGGATCATTTAAAGAACTTGTTGTCTTTTAGTTCCATATGCCCCTATGAACATTTCTTGAAATTCTCTCTTGGGCTTCTGGGACAATTTTTCTCCTTTCCATCTTCAGTCTCCTCTGAATTGTTCTTATTCCTTTACATATTCCTTCAAAGCTTAAATGGCACAGGCCTATCCTTAGTGTCTGTCTGTCTGTCTGTCTAGCCGGTATCTCTTCTTTTTCTGGTTATATCCTTGGAAAGTCTCAAGAACAACCGTGGCTTTATTGCTATCTATATGCACTTGATTCCCAGATTGAAATCAAACACTTTGATATTTTGAGCTCCAGATTTATATTCTTTTTATTATCAAATGTTCATTTTCATGTGGATATAATATGCCTGTTCCATGGAGGATATCATGCTCATCTTAATATTCTGTTCATAGTTTTCAATGGATTTTTACTTCTAATAATATATTAAATATAGTCAGTACAAGAGAACCAAAAGCCTGGTTCTTTGATCATGAGACATGTGGGTCACAGTCAGTGATTCTGATGGTTCAAATGGTTGCTATATTTGACTCTGATTTATAGTTTTATGTAACTGAAAGGATGTCACTCAGAATTTCTCATTATTTATTCATTGACCAAAGAAAACTTGTAATTCAATTGAATCTCAGATAGATAATGAGCAAGATGGGCAAGAGTTGGAGGCAAAAGTAGCAACTGGCTAAACTGGTATTTTAGGGGGGAACAATTCATCCGTGTTTCTAACTTATTTCAAGAAAGAATCCCAGCATCATTTTAGATGGGGATGGGGCCATTTTTCTATTGATAAACATAGTTTGAAGTACTGAAGTATCAATATAAGATTTTAGAAAGGAAGATGCTATGGTTGTTTATGTGTCAGATTGTGTGGGTATATGTGTGTAGGTGAGAAGGCTTAAAATAGGCTATGGAGATCATTTCAGGACTGATACAATGAATACACTTACTTAAGCTAGAAGTTAGGGTTTGTTTTTTTGTTTTTTTTTAGTCATTCCCCTTTTCTCCTAGAGTTGATCAATTTTGTTTGCCATTTCTAAGTTTTTCCTATCCAGTGAAGTCGATTTGATCTGTAAGATATCTGTTGACTCTTATCTTGTATACTTTGTTTCCATTCCTAATTACTTATATGACATATATAGTATATTAAAATAAATATATTAAATGCTCTACATCATGAAACCAGGTGCTTTGTTCTGAGGTCCATAACACTTACTGTTTGAAGTGTAAACTCTCTTTAACATAATTCTTTTTATGTTGCTACACCACAAACCCATCTTTGCCAATTGTTATCACCAAGCTTTAAAGATAGTGTCCTGTTTCCTGATTAGAATGCTAGGCTCAGTTTGACAGTGGCTATATCTCTGTGCCCCTTTTATTTACTCACCAAACATTTACAGCTTCCATCACTGTTCCTCTTGTTGTTCAGTCACCCAGTCATGTCAGACTCTTTGCGAACCCATGGACTGCAGCACACCAGGCCTCCCTGTCCCTCACCATCTCTCAAAGTTTGCCTAAGTTCATCTGCATTGCATTGGTGATGCCATCCATTCATCTCAGCCTCTAATGCCCTCTTCTCCTTCCACCTTCAATCTTTCCCAGCATCAGGACTTTTCCAATGAGTTGTCTGTTTGCATCAGATGACCAAATATAGGAGTTTCCATTTCATTAACAATTCTTATGAGTATTCAGGGTTGATTTCCCTTGAGACTGACCGATTTGATCTTCTTGCTGTCCAAGGGACTCTCAGGAGTCTTCTCCAGCACCACAGTTTGAAGGCATCAATTCTTTGGTGTTCCACCTTCTTTACAGTCCAGCTTTCACAACCATATGTGAGCACTGGGAAAACCAAAACCTTGACTATATGGACCTTTGTCAGAAAAGTAATGTCGCCGTTTTTCAACACCATGTCTAAGCTTGTCATAGCTGTCCTGCCATGTAGCAAAAGTCTTCTGATTTCATGGCTGCAGTCACCATTCACTGTAATTTTGGAGCCCACTACTTCCACCTTTTCCCTTCTGCTTGCCATGAAGTAATAGGGCCTGATGCCATGATCTCAGTTTGGTTTTTTTTTAATGTTTAGTTTTAAGCCAGCTCTTGTACTCAACCTCCTTCACCCTCATCAAGAGGCTCTTTAGTTCCTCTTTGCTTTCTGTCATTAGAGATATCATCCACATATCTGAGCTTGTTGTTGTTCTCCTTCCTATCTTGATTCTAGCTTGTAATTCATCCAGCCCGGCATTTCTCATGAGGTACTCAGCATATAGATTAAACAAACATGATAGCAGACAGCCCTGCCTTACTCCTTACCCAATCTTGAGCCAATCAGTTCTTGACCCCCATAAAGGTTTCTCAGGAGACAGGTAAGATGGTCTGGTATTCCCACCTCTCTTAAGAGCTTTCCACAGTTTATTATGATCCACACAGCCAAAGGCTTTGGTGTAGATGATGAAACAGAGGTAGAATTTCCTGGGGTTCCTTAGTTTACTCTAGGATCTAGTGAATGTTGGCAATTTGATCTCTGGTTCCTCTGCCTTTTCTAAACCCAGCTTGGACATCTGGTAGTTTGGGTCACACAATGCTGAAGCCTAGCATGCAAAATTTTAAGCATGAAAACTTACCAGTGATAGCTTACAGTGAATGGTGTCAGATTTGTGATCTCTGAAGAAGAAGATTTAGCTGTGGGACCAGGGACCACGCTTGATCATTCAAGAGCTTTTGTATAGCAGAGGTTTATTACAGTGAAAAGGGACAGAGAAAGCTCCTGACACAGACATCAGAAGGGGGCAGAGAGTGCCCATCTCACTAGGGTTAGCAAGAGAGTTATATACTTCTAATTAGTTATTACAGTAAATCAAAAGAATGACTCAAGGTTGTAAAGATCTTACTAGACCCACTTATATGCAGAGTACATCAAGAGAAATGCTGGGCTGGATGAAGCACAAGCTGGAATCAAGATTGCCAGAAATATCAGTAACCTCAGATATGCAGATGACACCACCCTTATGACAGAAAGTGAAGAGGAACTAAAGAGCCTCTTGATGAAAGTGAAAGAGGAGAGTGAAAAAGTAGGCTTAACCCTCAATATTCAGAAAACTAGGATCCAGTCCCATCATTTCATGGCAAATAGATGGGGAAACAGTGGAAAGAGTAGCAGACTTTAGTTTTTGGGGCTCCATAATCACTGCAGATGGTGACTGCAGCCATGAAATTAAAAGACACTTGCTCCTTGAAAGAAAAGTTATGACCAACCTAGACAGCATATTAAAAAGCAGAGACATTACTTTGCCAACAAAGGTCCATCTAGTCAAAGCTATGGTTTTTCCAGTGGTCATGTATGGATGTGAGTTGAACTATAAAGAAAGCTGAGCACTGAAGAATTGATGCTTTTGAAGTGAGGTGTTGGAGAAGACTCTTGAGAGTCCCTTGGACTGCAAGGTGATACAACCAGTCATCATAAAGGAAATCAGTCCTGAATACTCATTGGAAGGACTGATGTTGAAGCTGAAACTCCAATACTTTGGCCACCTGATGCGAAGAACTGACTCATTTGAATAGACCCTGCTGATGGGAAAGATTGAAGGTGAGAGGAGAAAGGGATGACAGACTATGAGGTAGTTGTATTGGCATCACTGACTCAACAGACACAAGTTTGGGTAGGCTCCAGGGGTTGGTGATGGACAGGGAGGCCTGATGTGTTGCAGTTCATGGGGTCACAAGGAGTCGGACACAACTGAGCGACTGAACTAAACTGAACTGAACTGGGAGACTAAGTAAAACAGATTGTCATCCTCAATATGAGTAGGTCCTATATAATCTGTCAGATTTCTGAATAGAACAAAAGGCAAAATAGGGGAGAATTCACTTTCTCTGTCTGGGATATTGTGTTTTCTCCTCCTTTCACACTGTTTTATAACTAGTACATTGGTTTGCTCCTCCACTCAGACTGGAACTTAAACCATCAGTTCTCCTGCTTCTCAGGCCTTTAGGATGTGAACTGAAACTATACCAATGGTTCTCCTGGGTCTTCAGCTTGCAGATGGCAGATTATAGGACTCCACAGCCATTCTAGTTGTGTAAGCTAATTCATACACACACACACATATATATATAATTCTATGCATGATTCATATAAATACATATAATTCCTATATATGTATAAAATTCCTATATGCATGAATATATCTTTGAAAAGAGGATATGCATACATATGCCTACATATATCCTCTACAACCTCCATAATCACATGACCCAATTCTCTATACATCAATAAATTTTAGAAAGTGGGGAAGGGAGATTCTTTACTTCTGGCATTTGTTGGAAAAATTACTAATTAACTATGTGAGAAAAGATTAATAAACTGAATATATTTTCTGTACCAAAAGTATAACCACACCTGCCAGTAAATTTATTTCATCTTTTCTGAAGACTGGTTTTATAAGGAGAGGTAGCCAGGTGGTCTAGGTAAAAGTATTAGAGAGTATAACATGTTTCCCTTTATTTACAATTCTCTTATTCCTAAGGGAAACACTTTTCAAATAAAGCAAGATATACTCTTTCATTCCAAGAGTGAAAAAAGTATTCACAGCAAAATGGTGAAAGTGGTATCTTCCTTCTTTTTATGCTTCAAGATTGAATGAAAATACCATTTTGGCACGCTCTCTTCTTTCCCTGCTTATTCTGTCAGTCTGCCAGCTTATTAGTAGATAAAAATTAATGGGAAATAAATTAGCAAAATCCAACCCAGAAAATCTATGTAAAAAAACTAAGGTAAAAAAACTGGTATTAGCAGAGGTTTTTAATGCAACAGAAAATATTAAAGAAGACCGCAGTTAGAAAGAAAAGAGTTGCCCTGTTTTTTGTTTTTTCACTTAAACTAGTAGTGTCCAGGTTTCCAAACAGAAACTTGGATGAAAATAAAATCTTAAAGTAAATGGCACCATTTTGCAAATCTACTTGTTTTTCATTCTTTTTACTGAAACTCTTACAAGAAAAGCACTGCATATCAGTGGAATGAATTCTTCAGTTTCTATCCCTCACTCATCCATCCATCCAGTAGTTCAATACTGGCTCAGTACATTACAGTAAATTCATTTTTATTTTCAATGCAAAGTTTGATTGAAATCTGAAAGGCAGTTTCTAGAACTTAAATAATTATTTACAGGAATGTATGCTAAGAGAACAAGATTGCAACCACATTTTTTGCTCTGAAACTTTGGCCAGGTTCCTGTCTCCTTAGTAAGATTCCATTGACATCTCAAAGTTAGTAAAGAATACTGACCATAGTAATAAGCTTTGATATTTTAATGAGGCTTGCTAAAGTTTACTGAGCATAGTCAAATTTTTAATTAGGTATTTATTTTACAGAGAAAAAATGTCAATGATGGGGATAATTTAAAAAATAAATTTATGAGAGGTTGAGATATAAAAGTAAGCTGACTACCGAAATCTATTTTTTGGTTTAATGAAGACTCTATCTTCAATATTAAGTAGTGCTAGCATTTATTTCATATAACTTCCTATACTTTATATGGGCTACCGTGATGGCTCACATGGTAAAGAATCCATCTGCAACATACAGATCTGAGTTCAATCCCTGGGTCAGGAAGACCCCCTGGAGAAGGGAAAGGCTACCTACTCCAGTATTCTGGACTGGAGAATCCCATGGACAGAGATGCCTGGTAGTCTCCAATCCATGGGGTCACAGAGAGTCGGACATGACGTGTTCCTCAAAGCAATCGTTGCTATAATATCTGAGAAGTGACATTTTGTGGCTACCCATTTGGCAAATATTTGAGAAATTATAATGAAAAAAGTGGATTTTTGTTTTTGTTTTTTTTTTATTTTATAACTAAGGTTTTTAGAGTTGAAAGGGATCTTGGCTAATTTGATTCCCAGACTAATTTTACAGATGATGGAAAGTTAGCTTCCAAAAAAAAAAAATTTAATTTTATACATCGCTGAGAATTCACAGCAGAACCAAGTCTATACTGCACTTTAAAAAAATAATCTATCACACTCTTATTTTCCTGTGGAAAACTCAGTCCTCTTCAAAGAAAAATAAGGCAGAAGTTTAAAGTTTCCTTTCCCCTTTTATCCCCGTAATTCTGGCTTGTGGTTATATTTATGGTTAACTTGCCAATTCATTTGTTTTGTTCATCTGACTGCTTGTTTTTCCTTGGGAGAGTCAGTTTGGATTTCTTCTGAAGGTTTCATAAATGCCTAACTAGGAAACTCTATGATGTGCTTTTGTCAAAACTTAATTCAGTTGGAAATGTTCATAAATAAGTTAATAGAAAAATCGCCCCATTGGTGGGTTAAGGAACCATTCCCAGAATCATATTGTCAATACCCAACCATGTGACTTTGGGCATGAGGTTTTCAAAACTAAACGAAAATGTTACAGCAGAATACATATATATTCCATCCCAGGTAACAGTTCTCTGATTCTATGAAATTGGCACTAATACAAGTCACTGTTCTTGAAAAGACAACATTTTGTAAATCAAGGTTTAGCTCTCATTCCAAAAGATTAATCTAGGTGCTCATTTAATTACCAAAGATAAGAAGAATGAGTCAAGAAATATTTACTTTTAGGAAAAGTTTGCAACAAGATACATATACATGCAGAAAGAATGAATAGGCTGAAACAAGTGGAAATGACACCCAGCAATCAGAACAGGCAGAAACAGAGATCAAATTGCCAACATACTCTGGATCATAGAAAAAACAAGGGGATTCCCCCAAAAGCTATCTATTTTTGCTTCATTGACTATGCTAAAGCCTTTAACTGTGTGGATCATATCAAGCTGTGTAATATTCTTAAAGAGAGAGGCATACCAGACCACTTAACCTGCCTCCTGAGAAACCTGTAGGCAGGACAAGAAGCAACAGTTAAAACTGGACATGGAAAATGACTGGTTCAAAATTTGGAAAGGGGTACATTAAGGTTGTATATTGTCATGCTGCTTATTTAACTTCTATGCAGAGTACATCATGTGAAATGCAGGGCTAGATGAATCACAAGCTGGAATCAAGATTACCAGGAGAAATATCAACAACTTTAAATATGCAGATGATACCACTTTAATAGCAGAAATTGAAGAGGAACTAAAGAGTCTCTAGATGACAGTGAAAGAGGTGAGTAAAAAAGCTGGCTTAAAACTCAACATTCAAAAAACTAAGGTCTTGGCAAGTGGTCCTATCACTTCATGGCAAATAGATGAGGAAAACGTGGAAACAGTGTCAGATTTCACTTTCTTGGTCTCCAAAACCAAAGTGGACAGTGACTGCAGTCACAAAATTTTAAAAAACGCTTGCTCCTTGGAAGAATAGCTATGTCAAACCTAGACAGTGTTTTAAAAAGCAGAGACGTTACTTTGCCGACAAAGGTCCATAAAGTCAATGCTATGGCTTTTTCAGTAATTGTGTATGGATGTGACAGTCGGACCATAAAGAAGGCTGAGTGCTGAAGAATTGACAGTTTTGAACTGTGGTGCTGGAGAAGACTCTTGAGAGTCCCTTGGACTGCAAGGAGATCAAATCAGTCAATCCTAAAGCAAATCAGTCCTGAGTATTCATTGGAAGGACTGATGCTGAAGCTGAAGCTCCAATACTTTGGCCACCAGATGCAAAGAGCTGACTCATTGGAAAAGACCCTGATGCTGGGAAAGATTGAAGGCAGGAGGAGAAGGGGGTGACAGAGGATGAGATGGTTGGATGGCATCACTGACTCAATGGACTGAGTTTGAGCAAATTCAGGGAGATAGTGATGGACAGAGAAGCCTGGCGTGCTGCCGTTCATGGGGTTGCAAAGAGTCAGACACGACTTCGCTATTAAGCAACAATGTCTTTTACCACAGTATCTATTCATTTCGATCCACATGTGGAGCTTAGTCATTAAGATTTCTCAAAGATAAGAATAAAGCTTCTTTGTTAGGTTTTAAATTTCCAATATAAGGAAATGTCCCACATAAGCCAAAAAATGTTGCTATTTAACTTCCCAATCTAGTGCAAAAAAAAAAAATAATAATAATCAGAAATTCCGAAAAAAATGTGAATGGATTTTCTGTAGAAACATTAGAAGTTGGAAAGTGTTGAAAAGTAGAATCTCATTTGGAATATGTGTACAAAGTATCTCAGTAAATATTATTATTTTAAATGTTGTTCAAACCTGAGTTCCAAAATGTTTTTTTTTTTTTTTTAATTTTTATTAGTTGGAGGCTAATTACTTTACATCATTACAGTAGTTTTTGTTATACATTGATATGAATTAGCCCTGGATTTACATGTATTCCCCATCCCAGCCCCCCCTCCCACCTCCCTCTCCACCCGATCCCTCTGGGTCTTCCCAGTGCACCAGGCCCGAGCACTTGTCTCATGTACCCAACCTGAGCTGGTTATCCGTTTCACCCTAGATAATATACATGTTTCAATGCTGTTCTCCTGAAACATCCCACCCTCTCCTTCTCCCAGAGTCCACAAGTCTGTTCCATACATCTGAGTCTCTTTTTCTGTTTTGCATATAGGGTTATCGTTACCATCTTTCTAAAGTCCATATATATGTGTTAGTATATTGTAATGTTTTAAGCAATTTTCCTATGAATAAAAAATAAAGAAAAGAAAGAAAATTAAGTAAGACAAAGGGGGCTTAAATTAGCAGCATTGCTTTTGGTCATTGTTAGTTTATTCTATCCATATCAAAAAATGTAAGTATTTTGAAAAAAATAGTGATTTAAAACACTGGTAGATAAATAATTATACAAGTGATATATTCCTTTTGTCAAAATCCTAGTTAATTTTTTAAGTAATAAATAATGTTTCTCCAAATGTAAAGCAGAAAATGCATAAATTAACACAACATAATCAGAGGATAATGGTCTTAAAATTATGGTTGGAAAATGATTGAAAAATATTTTAATTTAAATATTCAATAGCAGTTCTTTGAGAAGATAAACAAAATTGACAAACCTTTAGCCAGACTCAACAAAAAATAGAGAAGAATCAAATCAACATAATTAGAAATGAAAAAGGAGAGGTTACAACAGACAATACAGAAATACAAAGGATTATAAGAGACTATTATGAACAACAATATGGCAATAAAATGGATAACTTGGAAGAAATGGACAAATTCTTAGAAAAGTGTAATCATCCAAGACTGAAACAGGAAGAAATAGAAATTATGAACAACCTAATTACAAGTACTGAAACTGAAGCTGTGATCAAAAATCTCCCAAAAAACAAAACCTCAGGATCAGATGGCTTCACAGGAGAATTCTATCAAACATTTAGACAAGAGCTAATGCCTATCCTTTTAAAACTCTGAAAAAAATTGCAGAGGAAGGAACATTTTCAAACTCATTCTACGAGGCCACCATCACCCTGATACCAAACCCAGAAAAAGACAAAACAAAAAAGAAAACTACAGGCCAATATCACTGATGAACATAGATGCAAAAATCCTCAACAAAATTTTAGCAAACAGAATTCAGCAATACATCAAAAAGCTCATACACCATGATCAAGTTGGGTTTATTCCAGGGATGCAAGGATTCTTCACTATATGCAAATCAATCAATGTGATACAGCAAATTGAAAGACAAAAAGCATATGATCATCTCAATAGATGCAGGAAAAGTCTTTGACAAAATTCAGCACCAGTTTGTGATTAAAACTCTTTTTAAAAAAGGGCATAGAAGGAAGCTACCACAACATAGTAAAGGCCATATATGATAAGCCTACAGCAAACATTATCCTCAATGGTGAAAAACTGAAAGCACACCCCCTAAGATCAGGAACATGACAAGGGTGTCCACTTTCACCACTATTATTCAACATAGTTCTGGAAGTTGTAGCTTCAGCAATCAAAGAAGAAAAAGAAATAAAAGGAATCCATATTGGAAAAGAAGTAAAGCTCTCACTGTTTGCAGATGACATGGTACTGTATGCTGAAAATCCTAAAGATAGTATCAGAAAATTACTAGAGCTAATCAGCAAATTTAACAAAGTTGCAGGATACAAAATCAATATATGGAAATCACTTGCATTTCTATATACTAACAATGAAAAATCAGAAACAGAAATTAAGGAACCAATCCCATTCACCACTGCAGCAAAAATAATTAAATATCTAGGAATAAACTTACCTAAGGAGACAAATCAACAGTACACAGAAAAGATACTAATGAAAGAAATCAAAGACAACATAAACAAATGGAGAGCTATTCCATGTCCCTGGGTAGGAAGAATCAATATTGTGAAAATGACCATGCTACCAAATATAATCTACAGATTCAATGCAATCCCTATCAAATTACCAATGGAATTTTTTACAGTAGAACAAAAAATTTCACAATTCATATGGAAACACGAAAGACCCCAAATAGCCAAAGCAGTCTTGAGAAAGAAGAATGGAGCAGGAGGAATCAAGCTTTCTGATTGCAGGTTATACTAGAAAGCTACAGTCATCAAAACAGTGTGATACTGACACCAAAACAGAAATACAGAACAATGGAACAAGTTAGAAAGCCCAGAAATAAACCCATGCACCTAGGGATACCTTATTTTTGACAAAGGAGGCAAGAATATACAATGGGGCAAAGACAGTCTCTTCAATAAATGGTGCTGGGAAAACTGGGCAGCTACATGTTAAAGAATGAAATTAGAACATTTCTTAACACCATACACAAAGATAAACTCAAAATGGGTTAAAGACTCAAATGTAAGACCAGAAAGTATAAAACTCTTAGAGGAAAGCAGAGGCAGAACACTCAATGACATAAATCAAAGCAAGATCCTCTATGACCCACCCCCTACAGTAACAGAAATAAAAACAAAGTAAACAAGTGGGACCTGATTAAACACAAAAGCTTTTGCACAGCAAAGGAAGCTATAAGCAACATGAAAATACACACACAAAAAAAACACTTTTCTCCCTTATAATGGGAGAAAATAAAGCAAGTGCAACAACTGACAAAGGGATTAATTTCCAAAATGTACAAGCAGCTCATACAACTCAATACCAGAAAAACAAAGAACCCAGTCAAAAAGTGGGAAAAAGACCTAAGCAGATATTTCTCCAAAGAAGACATAAAGATGGCTAATGAACACATAAAAGAATTCTTAACATTGCTCATTATTAGAGAAATGCAAATCAAAACTATAATGAGGTATCACCTCACACCAGTCAGAATGGCCATCATCAAAAAGTCTACAAACAATAGATGCTTAGAGGGTGTGGAGAAAAGGAAATGCTCCTGCGCTGCTGGTGGGAATGTAAAACTGATACAGCCACTATGGAAGATGATATGGAGATTCCTTTAAAAACTGGGAATAAAACCACCATATGGCCCAGCAATCCCACTTCTAGGCATATATCCTGAGGAAATCAAAACTGAAAAGGATACATGTATCCCATTGTTCATTTACAATATTTACAGCACTATTTACAATAGCTAGAAAGAACATGGAAGCAACCTAGATGTCCATTGACAGATGAATGGATAAAGAAGTTGTGGTACATATACACAATGGAATATTATTCAGCCATAAAACAGAATGCATTTGAGTCAGTTATGATGAGGTGGATGAACCTAGAACCTATTATACAGGGTAAAGTGAGTCAGAAAGAGAAAGATAAATATCATATTCTAACATATATATATGGAATCTAGAAAAATGATACTGGAGAATTTATTTATAGGACAGCAATGCAGAAACAGACATAGAGAATAGATTTGTATACATGGGGAGAGCGGAGGAGAGGGTGAGATATATGGGAAGAGTAACATGGAAACTGACATTACCATATGTAACATAGATAGCCAGTGGGAATTTGCTGTATGGCTCTGGAAACTCAAACAGGGGCTCTGTATCAACCTAGAGGGGTCGGATGGGGAGGGAGACGGGAGGGAGGTTCTAAAGAGAGGGGACATATGTATACCTATGGCTGATTCATGTTGAAGTTTGACAGAAAACAGCAAAATTCTGAAAGCAATTGTCCCTCAATAAAAATTAAATAAATTAAACAAAATAAAGGACAAAAAAAATCTATGAGCTATCTTAGAAAATACTATAACATCTGACTGCAATGAGAAATTTTGCTTTCATCATATCTACACCCAATCACTTACAAAATGCTCTGTTGAAAATCTGTTTCAAATATTATCTAACAGAACATTTTGATATTTTAGCCTTTTTTGGTTTATTTTTGTACTTTTTTTGTTAACTGAGAATGGGTTAGCTCATTCTTGGCCACCCAGGTTATAAAACCAAGTCACAGATAGCTGTGTAAATTCTTACAAACAAAAAAGATAACTATCTGTTCTGAACAGTTCAACCCTGAGAAAAATTATTGGTTCTCTCAAGGTTTTTACAGTTTCATGATTTTTGTGTTAAAAAGTTTTAGGAAAATATTGCATGTTGATATTTAAGATAAAAATATTATACATTTGCAAATGTATATTTAATGTGACATTTCCTCACTGTTGGGTGGAACAGAGTGATGGGACTCCAGGAATGGTAATGCTATTATTATGCCATCTTTTTCTCTATTTAGAGGGAAATCACTCTGTATATATTCTGTTTTGTAGCCATATTTCAGAAAGATACCCTTAAATGATGAGAGCAACAGAAATAAATTCATTTTATGACTCTCTTCCTGTCTTTTGTATAACTGTATCCTTTATATAGAGAAAAATAAAAAGAACTCTTTGCTGAGAGATTCACAGAATTTATGGGGTAGGGGTAAGTGTAGAAAATTTAATCCTATAGTATGTTTCTGTTTTGCCTCGACTGTCAAATTCAATGCCTGATTTTAGACGTTTCAAATACTCAACAGCACCTACCCTCAGTAATTCCTTTTTTAAACTTAAAAATATCTTCCTCTTTATTTCATTAATGTGTAAGTACTTCTAGTAGATATAAATGGTGTAGTAGAGTTAGTATATAAATATAATAGTAATCAAAATGTCTAGTTTTTGGAATCCCTTTATAAATTGAGAAGAGAAATACCCTTATTAGAAGAAATTATCTCTGATATTAAATTCTAAGCCAGAGTACAGTAAGTATGATCCTTTGGGTTGTACTCATGAAGTCTCCTGCATTGAAAAAAAAAAGTTGAAAGATACATCCTAAGGGCAGATTAAAGTACAAGGCTAAATGATCTAACTATTACGGTCTAAGGGGTGAAAACTACACACCAACATTACATGAGATGAAAGAAGTCAAAGAAGGGAAGTTATCATGCTCTGGAGTCAAAGAGAACCAACAGCAAAGAGCAACTCAGCCTGTGTTTAAGTAAGGATCTCTGTGACTTTTCCCATGGGAAGAATTGTGGTTAACACTTTGATGAATTTGTAAGACACAAAGAAAATTATCCTCCCATCACCTCCAAAATGGTTCTTGCTGCTGCGCAATGCTCTTTACTTCCTACATATTGATTTAATCCTATGTGGGTCTCTAAAATATAAATATTCCTATGAATGTATCAATAGTATGTAAGTGTGAATGTTTTCCAAGATGTCTTTACAATGAGACAGTGATGGAGAAAGAACTTCAGAACATTTGACAGGGCATTGAGGAGAGTTTGAGGTTAGAGACAAGTAAAAATAGAGAAAAGGAGGCACAAATAAAAAGAAAGGTGATGTTTATGGACAGCATGCAATATGTTGAGAAGAATATTAGTGTCACACTCTTAGAAATGGCTCAGGTGTGAACTAATATTTCAGGTGTGAATGGTTCAGGTGTGAATTAATTAAACCTTGCTTTTCTAGGATAAAACTTACATCATCATCATGTACTGTTCTCATCACTCAGGATCTTAGTTATTATATTCATAAATGAGATTGACTCTGATTTTCCTTTATTATATTATTCTTGTCCAGTTTGATCATCACGCTTAGTTTAGACATACATTAAGAGTTTGTAAGCTTTCTATTTCATGGAAGAGTCTGCATAGAACAGAGTTCATCTGCTCCCTTAAGCTTTAGTATAATTCACCTGTATAAGTTCCTGGATTTGAGAAGAAAAACAACAAAACTTTTCAATTTCTTCACTTACCAAAGTCCTGTTCTCAATGTAGACTGGTTATAGGTGCCATTCATTCTACCTTATTGAACCTGTCAGTCAGTAGAAAAATCTGCAAAAACAAAATAGGACATAATCTTAAGAATTTTAGTAGTACTAATGATTAAATAAAATCATATAGTTGGTTATGCTTACGCTTTTCACTATGCAAATACTAGTGGGATTTACAAATGATTTAACCAAGTGTATAAACATTGAATTTAGGTAATTTTCTTCACTTGAAATATGACCTTGTTTAGTAGTTTAATTCTCACCAACATTGTGATTTTGAAGTTTTCTAAGAATTAGGCACATGAAATCTTTAATCTAAGGCATTAAAATGCAGCAAAGGTTTTTTTTTTTTTTTTAGTCTAGGTTATTTTTTAATTTTTTAAAAATTTTTATTTATTTATTATTTTTTAAATTTTAATTGGAGGCTAATTACTTTACAATATTGTGGTGGGTTTTGCCATACATTCACATGAATCAGCCATGGGTGTACATGTGTTCCCCATCCAGACCCACCCTCCCACCTCCCTCCCCATCCCATCTCTCAGGGTCATCCCAGTTCACCAGCCCTGAGCACCCTGCCTCATGCATCAAACCTAGACTGGCAATCTATTTCATATATGATAATATACATCTTTTAATGCTATTCTCTCAAATCATCCCACCCTCTCCTTCTCCCATAGAGTCCAACAGTCTGTTCTTTACATCTGTGTCTCTTTTGCTGTCTCACATATAGGGTCATCGTTACTATCTTTCTAAATTCCATAGATATGCGTTAATGGTTTTAAGTCAAACTTTCTGCTTTGAGATTTTCTTCATCCACCACCTTTACTGAACTTGAAATGCTTTTAACTTTCACATGGTACTAATTTTAGTATATTTATTAAATAGTTATTTTCATTTTAACATAAAACATACTTCTTTTTAGAGAAAAGAAGAAATGAAAGATTTTTCCTTGAGTCATGTTAGAAACTAGAATAAAGAGGTTTGTGGCAAAGTAGAGAGTGTTAATATTTCTTGTATTTTGTTGGTTAGAATTTTCTTAATGAAAATAAACTTTTTGACATTATCCAAGGAAAAATAACATCAACATTTCTAGATGACAAAAAAGAAACTTTGAGAAATTTATCATGATTTTCTTTTTCAGCTTGTGCTTTTTTAATGTATTTACAATTAAGTGCTATAAAATTCTAAGATGTTATCTTTATAATATGTGAAAGCAACAGTAAATACTGTGATATTCAAATGTTTAGAAATTTGCTCATTGCATGTCAGACTGTAACTGATTTGGCATTTTATAACTTCAATAGTAACATGAATATATAGAATTTATGATCTGAGTTATCCTTTGAATAGTACTTTAGAGTTTCCTATTATTTTCATTTTCTTTGTTTTACTTGATCCTCTACAATGTATCTGTAGTAGCTATTTGTAACTATTGATACATATTATATCAGGTATTTTTAATGTCATTCAACAAATGAAGAGAGTAAGATTGAGAAAGTTAAATCACATATTAAGTGGCAGAGTTTAAACTGGTATCATCTTCATGTCTCTTCAAATTCAATGACTTCTATAAGAGAGTAAGCAATGGCAATGAACTATAATGGCATGCAGGGTCAGAATGGAAATATGACAGTAATAATAGGAATGCTACTGCTGCTGCTAAGTCACTTTAGTCATGTACAACTCTTTGCAAAACTATGGACTGTAGTCCACCAGGCTCCTCTTCCATGAGAGTCTCCAGGCAAGAATACTGGAGTGGGTTGCCATTTTTCTCCTCCAGGGGAGCTTCCCAACCCAAGGATCAAATCCGCGTCTGCATGGCTCCTGCATTGCAGGCAGATTCATTACCGATGAGCCACCACGGGAAGCCCCAATAATAGCAATAGATATTAATAAAGTCTGTGTCCTGTGCTTTACATATCATATCTCCCTTCATGCTAATAATAACTGAGAGGGAGTAAAACTTATCACCAATTATCAGATGGAGACTCTAAAATGTTAATTAATTTTCCCAAAGTCATGAAGCCAATCATTTTGGTTGTGTGACATAATATTTTCAACTCCACACAAGCAACATAAAGACACTTAAAATATAATAGGAGGTGCAAGTTTTAAATATGAACGTGTCAGTTTATCTGAGATTTGAAAAACTTTCATTTCAAGTAGATATTTGAAGTTACAAATATGTTTCATATCTTTGATACTTGTCAGTTTTTGACAGTCCAAAAACTAAAGGAAAAGGGTAAGAACAATATTCTAGAATTTTATGAAACTAATATCAGGATCAGCTGATTCTTAGTTTTATTTTTCTTAGCCAATTGATATTTAAATTAGTTCCATTTTCCTTATTAGAAGTTACCACTAAAATTTTCCTGAACTGCCAACCACTCACATCTATTACTTTGTCCTATAAAATTAGAAAACAGAACAAAAAGAAAGGAGAAAGCTAATATATCCTGTGATATGGGATATTGTTGCTTTGAACATTTTAAGGCAGAATTTATGTGGAACCAGATTAATTTTAAGGAACTCCCTGTGGGTTCTGTTTGTTGTTTTGAATTGCTTTAATAGTAAACTTGCATTATTTATGTTTATTAATATTTAGAATGCACTCTGCAAGGATGATTTTCATCTGAGTTATAATTAGTCTCAGCTGATGAATGCAATAAAATGATTATAAACAACTTTGTGAGATCATTATCAGTGTCGTGGGAGAAAATGTTAAAACACTGCTCCAACATTTTACCTTCAAAGATTCACTGAAATGAGCTTCAACCCATTTAAAATCTTACTTAGCTCACATTAAATTCATTTTCTTCCTCATAAAGTTATTGAACTTCACATACTAGTTCACTCTTCCAAAATCCAACTCATAGCTCTTCTGTCGAAAACCTTTAAGTATTATGTTTGTTATGCATTCCTGAATTTATAGGTACACTTTTTGTGAAATGTTTAGAAAATATAGAGGGATAAAAAGAGCTACATAAATATTACCCACAAACTTATTATGCAGAGAAAACAATCACTGAATTTTTGGCCTATTTCCTTTTAATTAGGACATATGAAGATTTGAGTATTGGTGTGCTATTAATATATGCATTGTATATGCACTTTACATGACTTACTTAATATTTGATGTAGAATTCCCTATGAGTTATTTTCACTTAGCTAAAACAATATTCTAAAACTTAATACTATGTTTATTATAGCTTATTTATTTAAATAGTTTTTAAAGCTTTTTATTAACTAATAATACAGATATACCATAGTGAAATGAAACTTAACTGTGGTAACTTTAAGTGGTGTTTTAATGTGTCAGCGTGATGAATAATACAATAATGGTAATAAACTTATTTGAATATTTCTGTTTCCTAGATAAATATGATTTTTGAATCAAAGCTTATCACATTAAAAATTTAGAGCTTTTCATATATATTATAAAGTTATAGTCCAGAGAAACTTTATCTATTCACATGACTACCAGTATTTTGAGAGAATTTGCCTTAAGAATGCTAAATACCATCACTAACAATATTTACATATTTAATAAATGAGTTTTACATATTATGATTAATCTATTTTATTCAGCTATTTATAATAAGTGTTTTCTTCATATTTCAAATAACCACTTACAATTTTCCAAATATTTTAATATAGATTATGTTTACAAAAGTTTTCAATTTTTTAAGAATAGATTCCAGAATTTTATCTAATATATTTTTGTTACCGATATTTTTAAAAGTCACGTAATGGACTGATTTTTGATATTTTATAGCTTCAGCACCATTAAATATATTTATGTTTCACTTTTGCTTTCTGGTTTTTTTATCATTTAATCAAAAGCATAGTCTACATTTTTATTCATTCTATTTCATGAAAGAGTCTGTACAAAATATAAACACCTCTTGAGTACACCTTTTGTGGTAGTCCTTGAATTCTGGTAAGTTGGATTATTGCACTTTTTATTAGCTAAAACTCAATAATTTTAGTCAACCAATAGAGTTTATTTGGGATTATTTGTATTTTTAGGCAATTTTCTTATATTTTGTTGCTACATTTGTAGATAATAATGATAATCACAGAAAATGACATGGACAATTAGCTCTGTCCACTTTCACACAAAACTATAATTTTTCTCTAGGCATTTTCTGGCTATTGCATGCCAATAAGTACAATTTATTTTATTGATTCTATTGATTTTTTTCCAACTATATATTAATTTCTTTCTTGATACATTCATTGGAAGTATTCTCTTTAGCCAAATCTCTTCATATTTATTTAATGGTTGTCCTGTTTTTTTCTGTCTCTCTCTTGCTCTCTCACACTCTCTGTTCCTACCTGAATCACTAAAATCAGTATGGATATGACCACAACATGTATATCTTTGGTCTTTATCTCTTCATTGAGTCTCTCAAATCTATTTGACATCTTTATTGGGATTATCAATCAGCAAACTTCCATGTATATGTTGAGAGGAGAATCCTTCTTTGTTCAAATAAAATGTCATTTTAAATTCCTATCCTCTTTTTTCCCCATCTTTTTTCCCCATCCACATTCTGTCAATCAACATTACACTGTCAGTTCTATCACCAGATAATATTCCCAGCTGCCAGCATATACCTTTCTCTAATGTTCCTTTTTCAACCATTACAGTTAGTTGACCTTGAACCAAGTCACCATTATCTCTCTCCAGCACCTTTGAAAAATCCTCCTGTATGATAGCCCAGTTTTCCTTCATTTAGACTTTTTTAATGTTTTTGACACCACTTCTACCAAACACCCTCCAATGGTTTCCCCTTACATTTAGTATACAACCTAATGTTTTGTCTTGTCCTGTGCATATATATCCGGTCTTCCTTGGTGGCTCAGAGGTTAAAGAATCCACCTACCAATGTGGGAAACTGGGGTTCAATCCCTAGGTTGGGAAGATCCCCTGGAGAAGGGACTGGCTACCCACTCCAGTATTTTTGCCTGGAGAATTCCATGGGTAGAGGAGTCTGGTCTTTGGGGCAGCAAAGAGCAGGACAGGGCTGACTGACTAACACACACACGTGCTATTTCTAGTACCTATTTATTCATCTTGTGTCATCTTTTAGCACTCCCAGCTTTATTCTCTCTTAGGGAGTTCTCACTTTTTAACCTTCGCACTGTGAAAATTCTTACCCTAATCTTTGCACAATTGCTTTCTTTTCATCACATATTTAGTTGCTCAGTCATATCTGACTCTTTGTGACCCCATGGACTGAAGCCTGTCAAGCCCCACTGCCATGGGATTTCCCAGGAAAGAATACTTCAGTAGATTGCCAGTTCCTTCACCAGAGGATCTTCTTACCCTAGAGATCAAACCAATTTCTCTTGCACTGGTAGGCGAGTTCTTTACCAATGACCCACCAGGGAAATCCCCTCTCATCACTTCAGGTCAGTTCAGTTGCTCAGTAGTGTGAGACTTTTTGCGACCCCATGGACTGCAGCACACCAGACTTCCCTGTCTATCACCAACTCCCAGAGCTTACCCAAACTTCTGTCCATTGAGTTGGTGATGCCATACAACCATCTCATCCTCTGTCATCCCCTTCTCCTCCCACCTTCGATCTTTCCCAGCATCAGGGTCTTCAAATGAGTCAGTTCTTCGCAGCATGTGGCCAGAGTATTCAGCTTCAGCCTCAGTCCTTCTAATGAACCTTCAGGACTGATTTCCCTTATGATGACTGGTTGTATCACCTTGCAGTCCAAGGGACTCTCAAGAGTCTTCTCCAACACCACAGTTCAAAGGCATCAATTCTTTGGCACTCAGCTTTCTTTATAGTCCAACTCTCACAACCATACATGACTACTGGAAAAACCATAGCTTTGACCCGATGGACCTTTGTTGGCAAAGTAATGTCTCTGCTTTTTAATATTCTGGCTAGGTTGGTCATAACTTTTCTTCCAAGAAGCAAGCATCTTTTAATTTCATGGCTGCAGTCACCATCAGCAGTGATTTTGGAGCCCCCCAAAATAAAGTCTTTTACTGTTTCCACTGTTTCCCCATCTATTTGCCAGGAAGTGATGGGACCAGATGACATGATATTAGTTTTCTGATCGTTGAGTTTTAAGTCAACTTTTTCACTCTCCTCTTTTACTTTCAAGAGGCTCTTTAATTCTTCACTTTCTGCCATAAGGGTGGTGTCATCTGCATATATGAGGTTATTGATATTTCTCCCTGCAATCTTGATTCTAGCTTGTGCTTCATCCAGTCCAGCATTTGTCATGATGTACGCTGCATATAAGTTAAATAAGCAGGGTGACAATATACAGCCTTGACATACTCCTTTCCCGATTTGGAACCAAGCTGTTGTTCCATGTCCAGTTCTAACTGTTGCTTCTTGACCTGCATACAGATTTCTCAGGATGCTCAGGTCAGGTGGTCTGGTATTCCCATCTATTGAATTTTCCATAGCTTGTTGTGATACACACAGTCAAAGGCTTTGGCATAGTCAATAAAGCAGAAGTAGATGTTTTTCTGGAACTCTCTTGCTTTTTCAATGAGCCAACAGATATTGGCAATTTGATCTCTGGTTCCTCTGCCTTTTCTAAATCCAGCTTGAACATCAGGAAGTTCATGGCTCAAGAACTGTTGAAGCCAGACTTGGAGAATTTTGAGCATTACTTTGCTAGCATGTGAGATGAGAGCAATTGTATAATAGTTTCAGCATTCTTTGGCATTGCCTTTCTTTGTGATTAGAATGAAAACTAAACTTTTTCAGGACTGTGGCCACTGCTGACTTTTCCAAATTGCTGCATATTAAGTGCAACACTTTCACAGCATTATCTTTTAGGATTTGAAATAGCTCAGCAGGAATCTCATCACTTAGGTCTCAGCAAAAATGGGACTTTCTCAGAGAGGCCATCTGATTATCTTTCCTAATGCAGTATCCCCTTCATTTTGTCCTTGACTCACATTTTTTTTTTTTGCTTATAGATATTATCTTACAGAAAAATTTAATTACATATTTATTATTAAATTTTATTTTATCCTCTTTATTAGAACATTATTTTGATTAAGAGCAAGGACTTGTCAAGCTTGTGCATTGTATACTCCTGGTGTCAAAAATAAACTGGTATCTCTAACATGAAAAACTACCATATCTTTATTAGGGATTATAAGTTTTATCAATATATGATGATGTTTTTATTATTTGAGGCTATTTTTTAACTTCAACTAATATTCATATTCCATTTCAGGATATTTTACTTTGCCCAATGTAATTTTGCCTAGTTTTAATTTTCAACTATTTTTTTTGCCTAGTTTTTAATTTTCAACCTCATTTTGTTTTAGGTATCTATTGCGATCAGCATGTAATTAGATTTTGTCTTATAAGACAATTGGCAAAGCTTTCTGTTTTAGTAGATAAGTTTAAACCAATTATGTTTATTATCATAACTGACAACTTCTATCATATTTCTCCATGCTTTTGTTTTTTAATGACTTCTTGTTGATTCCTTTGTTTTTTCCTATGATTATCTTAGCAATTCAAAGATATTAGTTTTATTTTACATCTACATATACTTATAAGTCTTATCCATTATTGTACACATGGTTTTACAATTGTCAGAAATTTACACGTAAAGTTATATTCTAAGTCACCTACAGGAATGTTGAGGGCTCCAGAATGTTTGCCTTTAGTGATTCCTTACTAGTTATTTTTAGTGAAATCTGAAATTTCCAAAAGTATTGTTATCGTTTTTTAAATTTATTATTTGTTTCTGTAACTATTCTTTCATAGATTATTTACCATACATAGCTATTTTTCTACTTCCCCTTATAACATTTTAAGATTTTAGAATAATTTTTAACTCCTCATCAATACCAGTACATTTTTCTTCTATGAATATGTAATTATGATTTAAAATAAGTAAGTATTGATTGTGAAAGTAAAGATAACTTTATTCTATATGTTTCATGTAAAACATAAAACCAAGAAAACCCACAATAGCATGATGGGAAGGTTTGACTTCTTGCGACCGTGTGGACTATAGCCCACCAAGCTCCCCTGTCCATGGAGTCTCCCACGCAAAGAAAATGAAGTGGGTTGCCATTTACTTCTTCTACACAGCAGAAGCCTAAATCTCAGTCTGCTACTTCCAGATCAAGTACCCAGTCTGTTCACAGATTCACAGATTCAACCATATGCAATGAGGTGTATGTAAATATCTTCATGACTTAGTTTTTAGCAGGCCATGAAAATGCACATGCTGTTTTAGATCCTGGGGTGTTTTGCAATTTCACTTTTTTCTCCCCTTCTTCATCATCATTAATAACAAACTGAAGTTAAAATTTAAATCAAGATGACTGATAAGGTCAGTCAGAAGTTGAAAGTAAAAGAGATGATTTTGCTGGTAAAATGAATAAAATGAACTGTGAGAATTTCAAAATACAAATGCATAATTCAACATTCAAGGTTCATACTTCAAATATTAACTTCTTTCTTCATTTCAGTAGTTAATTTACATAAACTTTGCTTTGTTAAAAGTGAATATACATTTAGAAAAAGGTCTTGTTTACTTCAACGTTTTGCTTGTGATCACTAAGAAGATTTTATGCTCTGAAGATACACACACCACCTTGGGTGGTCAAAATAAAGTTATATCAGGACTCACCTATGAATTTAACATAATTATGTTTAGTCTTATATATTATGAACTGTATTAAGCCTCCCACTGTAATCTTTAGTCTATTTGTTACTGGATATTTCCATGTAATTTGACATTTCACATGCTGAAATTACTACAGAATGACAGTATGTATGTTTCTAAGTAAAAAGCAAAGCAAAGCAAAACAAAATACCTTTCATTTTCCTGATTAATAAGAATCAATCCATTTTAGCAAATCAGGTATGCTAATTGTGAAAATGTAAAGTTTTTGCCTAGACCAAATTTATTACTATAGAAAGAGATCTCTGCTTATCTAGGATCTAACAACAAAAAGCCTTAAAAATTTTATTCGGTTTCTTAGTAGATAATGTTTATATACTTAGTATGACTCAGCATTCAATTTAATCATAGTAGAACTGATCATGTAGACTTAATGTGACACCAGAAGTACTATAAAGGGAAGCTTATGGTTTAATTATAGAATAAGAGATTTTAATAGGGCTAGAAATGAGGAGACAGGACATCAGCATGGGAACAAAAGTAAGAATTTCTATTTGAAAAAGCTGTTCTTATTCTTCTACCTGTGATCAACACACAGCAAAAGTAATCCAAAGAGAAAAACACGTATCTGGGATCATTGCAGAGATTAAAGAACAGGTTACAGACTGCACGGGACAGTAAGCAGAATTTCTTCATTTTCTTGCAGTAGGTCCAGAAGAAATAAACCAGACTATATTAAGCCAGTTTGAGCAAGGTAAGACAAAGGGCAAAACAATAGGAATCCGGTAGATTTAGGGATCTCAGTTCGTCAGCTGCATTTTCCAGTTCCATTAATCCAGCCAGTGATTTATTATTCCTTATATCTTCTTTTTTAATGATTAAGCTTCATAATAAAACTCTGAGCCAAGAATGTTTGCTAGATACTATACACTTGGTACTAAGAACCTGGTGCAGTGATAAAGACACCCTCAGTGTATCATATACCATACAAACTGTGGTTATTATGGGGATAATAACCTGAGCCCTTCGTTGCAGCAACAGTCAAATGGAAACTGTACATTCAATTGATCCTGAGTTTTATAACTTATACATCATTATATATTTGCAAAAGATTCAGAATGTAAATTTGCTTCAGAAATAAACATGATTTCAAATATAGTACTTAGAGAATAATTAAATCCGAAGTGCTTAAAAAATGATTTTTTCTGCTTTCAAATGATCACATACTTTAAAAATTATTTTGATTCTACAAGATAAACTTTCTGTCTGAAGTTCCACTACCTCAGCTTCATTTTTTCTTCTTCTGGATTCCTACAGACCTCATTCATTATATATTTTATTAGTTTGGCTTTTAACTTGCACTGCATTGTATTATTAGTTTCCTGGATATTGCCTTCTGTTCAACTTAATTGTAAGCTTTGTTAGGGCAGAGTGTATGGTTTATTTCAATTTATGCCTCTAACCCTCAATGTACCATATTCATATAGCTAGGTAAACAGTGTTTAAATTCTGCAATATTTCTTTAATATTCTATAACATTCAATGTTATTTAAATACAGATTTGATGAGTAACAAATATTTCCTCTGAAGAAGTTCACCTGGAGAAAATGTGAAATAAAAATTTAAATATGTACCAGAACTTTGATATTGTTATATATACATTATCACTGAAGTGGGGTTGGTTTCATTTTTAAATGGCAAGGTCCCCGACCTACCAAGACACATTTGAACTTGGTTTTAAATTGTGATTTATGTAAATAATATCTCAACTTAAAACTCCTAATTTTGTGTATCTTTAATTCATACACATTTTGAAATACAAGAGATGAAATATTACTTAGTACAACTTGAAGTACTAGCTAGCTATGTCAAAAAAATCTCTAGTATGTAGATTAATAGAGCTAGAAGCCCTATTCTCTTTAGCTAACTGGCCTATCTCTATGCCAATAAGCTTCTTAGATCTCCCTTCCTGCAGATATTCACCTCAATTTTTTTTGTGGACCATGACGTTATCATCAGTCAAAACTATGCTCTCCAACTAAATTCACACCTCCAAGAATTCACCAAGGTTTAAACAGAGAGAATGAGCTCCAGAAGATGAACATCTGGAAGGAGAATGCTACTGTGTTAGATTCTTTCACTCTCTTACAATTACTTCTGAATTGCCAAAATATGCAATAGTCAGCCAGTGTTCTCTTTTCTCTTTAGATTTCTTGCTCATACATCAACAAAAATGATTTGCCTTATTTATACAAGTATCTGTGAAACTATGACCTCTTCAAAGGTTTTATAAAATACTAGCTATAAACAAAAACACTCAGAAATGACAGCATTCCCCAGCCCTCCTTAGACTCATTACTGCCAAACTTTGTATATGAAAAATGTTCCTAAAGATGAGGGCAGGGGAGGAGGGTTGTCCTTCCTTCATTTTTCCATTCTTCATGCTGGCCAAAATACTGCTATCATGGGTGAAGCCTTTGCCAGGAGTCATATACTGAGAATAAAAGAATAGCAAGATAGAAGAAGCTGAGACTTTTACATGAGATAGAAGGAAACAACTATCTTAAGTTACTACAATGTTAGCTTGTCTGAAACTCATACCTAAAATAGGACTTGAAAGACCTATGTCTGGATTCTCAATACCAACACATACTGATTTCCCAATAAATATTTATCAGATGAATAATGCTATGATACTTCATTGGGTTACCAACTGTGCCTTTATTTTTTTCTCTTTAAATTTTCTTTTTCTAAATTTATTTATTTTAATTGGAGGCTAATTACTTTGCAATATTGTAGTGGTTTTGCCAAACATTGACATGAATCAGCCACATGTGTACATGTGTTCCCCATCCTGAACCCCCCTCCCTCCTCCCTCCCCATCCCATCCCTCAGGGTCATCCCAGTGCACCAGCCCCGAGCACCCTGTCTCATGCATCAACCCTGAACTGGTGATTCATTTCACATACGATAATTTACATGTTTCAATGCCATTCTCCCAAATCATCCTGCCCTCGCCCTCTCCCACAGAATCCAAAAGACTGTTCTATACATCTGCATATCTTTTGCTGTCTCACATATATGGTTATCGTTACCATATTTCTAAATTCCATGTTTATGGGTTAGTGTACTGTATTGGTGTTTTTCTTTCTGGCTTACTTCACTCTGTATAATAGGCTCCAGTTTCATCCACCTCCTTAGAACTGATTCAAATGCATTCTTTTTAAAGGCTGAGTAATATTCCATTGTATATATGTACCACAGCTTCCTCATCCATTCATCTGCTGATGGACATCTAAGTTACTTTCATGTCCTGGCTATTATAAACAATGCTGCAATGAACACTGGGGTACACGTGTCTCTTTCAATTCTGGTTTCCTCGGTGTATATGCCCAGCAGTGGGATTGCTGGGTCATATGGCAGTTCTATTTCTGGTTTTTTAAGGAATCTCCACACTGTTCTCCATAGTGGCTGTACTAGTTTGCATTCCCACCAACAGTGTAAGAGGTTTCCCTTTTCTCCACATCCTCTCCAGCATTTATTGTTTGTAGACTTTTGGATAGCAGCCATTCTGACTGGTGTGAAATGGTACCTCATTGTGCTTTGATTTGTGTTTCTCTGATAATGAGTGATGTTGAACAATTTTTCATGTATTTGTTAGCCATCTGTATGTCTTCTTTGGAGAAATGTCTGTTTAGTTCTTTGGCCCATTTTTTGATTGAGTCGTTTATTTTTCTGGAATTGAGCTGCAGGAGTTGCTTGTATATTTTTTAGATTAATTCTTTGTCATTTGCTTTGTTTGCTATTATTTTCTCCCATTCTGAGGGCTGTCTTTTCACCTTGCTTATAGTTTCCTTTGTTGTGCAAAAGCTTTTAAATTTAACTAGGTCCCATTTGTTTATTTTTGCTTTTATTTCCATTACTCAGGGAGGTGGGGTCATAGAGGATCCTGCTGTGATTTATGTTGGAGAGTGTTTTGCCTATGTTTTCCTCTAGGAGTTTTATAGTTTCTGGTCTTACATTTAGATCTTTAATCCATTTTGAGTTTATTTTTGTATATGGTGTTAGAAAGTGTTCTAGTTTCATTCTTTTACAAGTGGTTGACCAGTTTTACTAGCACCACTTGTTAAAGAGATTGTCTTTGCTCCATTGTATATTCTTGCCTCCTTTGTTGAAGATAAGGTGTCCATAGGTGCATGGATTTACCTCCGGGCTTTCTATTTTGTTCCATTGATCTATATTTCTGTCTTTGTGCCAGTACCATACTGTCTTGACGACTGTGGCTTTGTAGTAGAGACTGAAGTCAGGCAGGTTGATTCCTCCAGTTCCATTCTTCGTTCTCAAGATTGCTTTGGCTATTCAAGGTTTTTTGTATTTCCATATGAATTGTGAAATTATTTGTTCTAGTTCTGTGAAAAATACCATTGGTAGCTTGATAGGGATTGCATTGAATCTACAGATTGCTTTGGGTAGCATATTCATTTTAACTACATTGATTCTTCCAATTTATGAACATGGTATATTTCTCCATCTATTTGTGTCCTCTTTGATTTCTTTCATAAGTGTTTTATACTTTTTTAATATATATGTCTTTTGTTTCTTTAAGTAGATATACTCCTAAGTATTTTATTCTTTTCGTTGCAATGGTGAATGGAATTGTTTCCTTAAAAATGTGCCTTTTTAAAGGAGCTACTGACTAAAAATTCTTACTTATAATTTCACTCTTCCTTTCTTCCACTTCATTATCTGCTTGCATATAGAGAAGACATCATACTCTCAGAGAATAAATAATAAACTGACTTGATTACTCTTTCCTGATTACAGACCTTTGTATTTTTATCTGGAACAAGTTATCATAGAAGAAGAAAATGCCCAGTTATAAGAAAGACACTTATCTTGTCACAGAGCATAGTTAGGGTCTAAAGCACACACTTACAGTTAATCTTCTTATTCCTACCACTATCATTTTAGAAACTATTCCCAAGATTTCTTATATAGTTTTAATGCATTAAAATCAGCCATAAAATAGTTATATACAATATGTGTGTATACATACATATATGCATATATGTATATATATATATTATTCTTGGTTAAAAGTGGGTATATAAGTTATTTTGAAGGAATGACCTCTTGAATGTCCAGGAGAGCATCCACCTTCCTATGGTTTCTATATAAATCTGGAAGAGACTTTCAAAGTCAGTCAGTGCTGCAATTAACAATCTGTCCCTAATAAAAATGTTTTCTGCATTGGGGCTGGGAAGGTTGAGAACCACTTCTTAGTTTTCTAAAGGTATTCATAGGAAATATCAATATAGGGAGAAAAGGTATCCAAAATTAATGATTCATTTTGAATGCAAAGAAAGCAAACCCCAAGGGTCACATGCACATAAGTTATAGTAATAACATTTGATATATAGGCAATAAATGAGCTTAGATGAATTTACTTAGCCAATAAAAGTTTATAAAGGCACAATGTGAAAAGGCAATACTAACACAAAAATCTCTCAGAATTTTGTTCTTTATTATGTTAAGATAGGGTCATTAGTTTATTTTAAAATGAGATAAAACAAGCACAGTGTCCTGAACAGCTAAACAAAACAAAACAAAACAAAAAAAATTACCTCAGCACTGTAAGACAATTTACAAGTACTGAAAGAAAGGCCTCCCAAGTTTTGGCCTCTAATGAATGGAATGTTCTTGGCTGTTTTGAGATAGGATTTTGAGCACTTTGTTTCTGTTTTTCTTCTGATTGTATAGACAAGTCAAAGCCACATAAGCTACTTAAGCATCTGGCAGGCAGGTTGCCTGAACTGATTTATCTGGATTTAGGATCACTTCATGAATTGCTCAATGGAGTATTCATACACAACTCCAAAGTGCCATCAGAATAACCCAATATTTCCTTGGAAATGTCAAGAGAATATTCTTTGCATTATTTTAACCTTTGGAACTGCAGCTTCCCCTCCTGGAGGTTAAGAGGAAAAGGTTTAAGTGAATCCACTGCAATTCATGGTGTCGCAAAGAGTCGGACACGACTGAGCAACTGAACTGAACTGAACTGAACTCAAAAACAGATATCCTATAAGCAGATCTTATACCAAAACTTAAGATTTCAAGCTAAGTGCTCTTACTAATTGCCCATTACTTTGGGAAAATGCTGTACTTAGGCCATGTTTCCATGAGTTGTGAAAGTCATATTTTATTTGAATCTATAGAATTTATTAAATGAAGTTAATATTAAATAAAAATATAAGATAGCCAAGAAATAAAAGAGTTCATTTTGACACATGAGCCACTTCTAAAGAAGTTCATGATAGAGCTGTAACAAGAGATGCCTTTAGAAAAATAATCATTCAAAGCAGAGAATGATTTTTAGAGTTTGAAAATGTCCCCATTTCTTTTCCTATTATAGTTCTCTTCTCCTATAGTTGTCATATGGATGAAGTCTCCAGACATCAAAAAAGAGCCTTCTGGACTTCTGTGTTGAGCCACATTTTTGGCATTATTTTTTTCCTATACTTTCACCTCTGGTACTGATGATACAGAAAGTGGCTCTGTTCTTGGTGCTCAGGTGTTTTGTTTCGCTTTTAGTATCTGCTCACATGAGGCCCTTTTGCTCATGCATGTAACAGAATGTATTAATGTATTAAGTACCTCTTATGTGACAGGTATATCTTAGGTTCACATACTCTCCTACAGGTTCTTTTCCAGTAATACTTAGTGCTATGTCTAATATGAAACAGAAGAGAGAGAGAGGAGGGAAAGAACTGGCTCACACAATTATGAAGGCTGAGAAGTTCCCAGATCTGTAGTTGGCAAGTTGGAAACCCAGGAAAGCTGGCAATGTGAGTTACAATTTGAGGACAGGAGAAGACCAATGTCTCAGTTCAAACAGGCAGGCAGGCAAAGTTCCCTCGGACTCAAACTCTTTGTTTTTGTCTTCACTTGCTATATGCATGTTTTCAATTTAGGTCATCTGTTGATTGACAGGATGAGGCCTACTCACATTAGGGAGAGACAATCTGCTTTACTCAAACATTAATATCATTCAGAAACACCCTCACAGACACACCCAGCATATTATCTGACAATATCACATTATTTACATCATCCTATGGTCCAATCAAGCTGACACAGAAAATGAACCATCACACAGGGCCTAACTGGATATATATACAATGAAAATATGGTTAACTCAGTTAGCATAATACACTTAACTCAGATCGAATTTAAAGCTAACAAAAAGACAGCTTTATCAAAACTTGCCACCCTGGTTGACCAGAGTGACTAAAATTTCATCATTATGTATTTGTTCCACTATATTAGACATCGTATGTGTTTTTAGAAATCTAAATGTCTCTGGATCACAGATATCTCTTGAGAATATATTTCACTCTCTGAATCACTATCCCCATTGCCAGATGAAAACAGTAATTAAAAAAAAAAAGAAAACAGTAATAAAAATAGTACTTGTTAAATGGGAAACACTACAATAAGTATTTTCATATGTATTCAGTGCTATGAAGTACACACCATCACCATGACCATTTCAGAGACAAAGAAACCAAAGCTTTGCAATATTGAGTAACTTACCCAAGTTTACCTGGCAAGTAGATAGAGCTCAGATTTAAATCCAGGACTATTTGGAACCAAAACCTTAGCTCTTAACCACAGTCCTGTGTGAATTCTTTTCTAAATTAGTTGTATGGAAAAACACAGTTCTCCTGTCCTACACCACTTAAGTTGTGAAGGACAGGGAAGCCTGGCATGCTGCAGTCCATGGGGTCAAAACGAGTCGGATATGACTGAGTGACTGAACTCATACAAACCCCCAAATAACCACAGATATGAATGTTTTTAGAGATAACCAGTGTTCATTGGAAGGACTGATGCTGAAGCTGACACTCCAATACTTTGGCCACCTCATGCGAAACGTTGACTCATTGGAAAAGACCCTGATGCTGGGAGGGATTGGGGGAAGGAGGAGAAGGGGACGACAGAGGTTGAGATGGCTGGTGGCATCACCGACTCGACGGGCATGAGTTGGAGTAAACTCCGGGAGTTGGTGATGGACAGGGAGGCCTGGCATGCTGTGATTCATGGGGTCGCAAAGAGTCAGACATGACTGAGCGACTGAACTAAACTGAACTGATATGATAGTGGGAACATAATTGAAAAGAATGAGCCATGAGGTAAAGAAACGTTTCCTGGCTTGTGACTTTGGGAAATTTACTGAACATCACTGATCTTCATTTGTTTTTATATATAGAATGGATAAATCTCTCTTTTATGTAAAGTACACTTTCCTAGAATCTAACTAAGTGAAATACTGAAACTAGTTATTATTGATTACTTGGATAAAAAATGAAAGTGTTAGTTGCTCAGTCATGCCTGATTCTTTGCAACCGCATGGACTGTAGTTCTCCAGCCTCCTCTGTTCATGGAATTCTCCAGGCAAGAATACTGGAGTGGGTAGTCATTCCCTCCTCCAGGGGATCTTCCCAACCCAGGGATCTAACCTGGATCTCCCACATTACAGGCAGATTTTTTGCCATCTGAGCCACCAGGGAAGCCCTATTACTAGGATAAAATTTGTAAATCAAGAGCAAAATAACATGGTGATTTTTTAGAAGAATATTGACATAATTTACATATTTCTATTTGTGTTGGAAAGCAGGGTGGAAATAGATGAAAAGAAAAAGAGAAATGGTGGAAACTATGTAGCTGTTAGTGAAAGTAGGAGACAGTGAGAAAATCAGCCTTCCTTGTGGTAGAAAGTTTGTCAGTAGAGAGAAATAAGAGATAATATGGGAAATGTGAGTAAGGGACACACAGACTATAACTTTCAAGGTAAAGTATTTGGTTTCTTCTCATTAAGTTATGGGGTTCCTCAAAAGTTTCTTCACGTGGAATGGAACATAAGACAGAGGATTTTAATATCATAGTGACATACAGATTGATTATAGAAATGAGAGTATGAGATTCTGATATGGGTTGTAGAATCAGAGTGACATGATAGCCCTGAGATTAGAAAGTAAGAAATCAACCTGAAACAAAGGGTAGGGAAGATCAACAGGGAATTCAGAGTGATCAAAGATGGAGGAAAAGTTGTTTCAAGTTTTCAGTCTTAGGTCACTGATGACTACCAATTGTTACTAGTAGAAATTATGAGGAGAACAATTTGTGCTGATTTGACAAAGAAAGAAAATAAATACTAAATTTGAGGTAGAGGTGGGAACACTGATTGGAAATGTCCTATGTGAAGGTGAAAAGTTGCAAGTGGGACTTGAAAGAGAAATTACCATATATCTTTCTGTTAATCATGTGGAAGTGACCCTTGAGGCCAAGGAAATTAATCTGTTGAGAAAAGACAATTAAGACAGATCATAATACAAAAATCTAGACATAGTTAAACCACACTTCATTTTCTATGTTGCAAAGTGTAAAATGTTTTGAAATGAAGGAAAATGGTCTTGCTGGGTGAAAAGCATCTATCAATTAAAAAACTTTTATGCTACCACAGGTTAGTCCTCCAAATACAAGAAATGTATTTATTTTGATGTATTGCAAAGAAAGTTGACCTTTTAATATAGAAATGACATATTAGGACATTAGTTTCCAAGGATTCTCTCTTAAAAATAATATCTTTATTTTCTCAAACTCAAGAGATGGTGTCATTAAAATGTTCAAAATTAAAGGTTTCAAAATTATCCCCCCAAAAGTATCATTTTTCTTTGTTGTGGAGCCACTGTCCATGGGGTTTTCTAGCTAAGAATACTGGAGAGGGTTACCACTTCCTACTCCAGGGTATCTTTCTGATCCAGGGATTGAACCCACATCTCTTGCATCTTGTACACTGGCAGGTAGATTCTTAACCACTGGTGCCACCTGGGAAGTCCCTTTTGAAATGTCTTTGATTGCAATGTTGTTATTATTTAACACTCTAAAATAATTCCATTCTTCCTTGATACAGTTATTTTAATTATGGTATCACCCTGATTTTATAGTACAGTTAAAAATTCATGTTGAACAACTACAATGCACCAAACTTCTTACTAAATGCTAAAAAAAAAATAAGGTAAATAATATAGATATTTAAGCATTTGATCCTAGCTTCCCTGTTGGCTCAGATGGTAAAGAATCAGCCTGCAGTGCAGGAGACCTGGGTTCGATCCCTGAGTTGGAAAGATCCCCTCGAGAACGGAATGCTACCCACTCCAGTATTTTTGCCTGGAGAATTCCATGGACAGAGGACCCTAGTGGACTATAGTCCATGGGGTCACAAAGAGTCGTACACAACTGAGTGACTAATACACTTAAGAATTTGGTTAGTACTAACAACTTTCGTAGGGGCTAATCTATCCATTCAAAATGCAAGAATCCTTGAGCAAATACCTACCCAAGAGTAGCTATTATTTTTTAGTATATCTGGAAGGACCTAGACCCATCCCTTGGATATAGTAACTAAATGATCTTATCAGTGCAAAACCAGCAACACTGAGAAAATGAAAGAGTTGATTTTTTTTTTGTAAATAGTTAGCTAATACTTTTTTAGAAAACATTTAAGTGCTATTTTATAAAGAAAGAACTCCTTGTAACAACATTCTTTATGGCTGAGTTTCTTTTAGCCATGTTTTTGCCAGGCTTTTGATAAAGCTTCTAGTATTGAAACTTTGAATAAACAACTTACAATAAGCCTTTTAAGTTGGCATATTTCCTGAACTCCATTAAAAGGATATGTGGGAAAAAATAGATTTTTATGGTATTATTAATTTTATGTCATCATCCAAAGGATAGTCCTGGACATTGATATTGATGGCCTGAATATAAAAGATGGATTATAACTTTAGTTACATTCTAATACCTTAGTTTCAATGTTTTCCTTCCCTCATTTTGTAGTGGCTTGAGCACTGACTTTCTAATTATGTTCCTTATTAAAATACCAGCAAAATAAAATCATCTTCTATGAGATTTCAGATGCATCCAATGGTTGTAACCAATGTTCCATGAAAAAGTAAAGGCAAAATATAAAATATAATACCACATAAATTAACATCATAGAACCATTTATATTTTTGGCTATAGGTAGGTAGTTTTTACTGATTACAAATAAAGTTACCAACTTAGTGTTGAGTTTTTTGATGTGTGAACAGTTTTCACTACTTTAGAGTAAATGTTCAGAGGTAGTAATGCATAATTATATAATAAAAGTATGTTTAGTTTCATAAGGAACTGCCCAACTTTTCCCTAGAGTAGCTATATAGTCAAAAAGTTCTTTTCAGGACTATCCTGTTTTTAGTCTTCAGGCCAGAGAGACTGGGCTTTTCTTGGGACTGTTTTATTTTGTTCTAATCTATGCTCACTGACATTTCTGAGTTGTGGGCTGCTTTAGTACGCAGACCAGGACATATATGTCCTTCCTTAGGCACTCTTCACTACGGCATCCAGTCCATTTTCTCCTTTCCACCAAGTAGAGTCTTCTGAGAGTTGATTTATGTGTTGTGTTCAGTTTTAGTTGCAATTAGTGGAGGAGAGCTGGTGGAATGTGCTCACTCCATCTTGTCTAGAATTAAAATCATCAGCTATGACCATTTATATTGTATTATCATGCATCATGAGAAAATTCATGCATTTTAGAAAGTCAAGCCTATCATGTTAAAGCAAATTGGTTTTAGCTACTCTATACCTCAGTTTCCTTCACGTAAACATATGTGTCCCAACATCTCACATTACAGGAAGACTCGACATTAGCAGTTCTGAGCACTCCACGAGTGTATCAAGGGCAGAGGAGGATTCACTTTAAGAATGAAAACAAACTTCCACATGGCTGTCTTTTTTCAGCTCTGTGCAAATTCACAATTAAAATTCCATTTAATTGAACTGAGAAAGTGCCAGCCTCTCCACCCACATGCCCAAAGCCATTCTGCTCACACTTTCTTGTTTGGAGCACTATACTTTTATCCCCTGCTTCGAAGGAACTCACAGGACATCTGTCAAATAACCCCACAGAAGCTTTACACCAGGGTGTTGAAAATATTCTTTAAAAAAATCTGTTCCAAAGCCGCAACATTTTAAAATTAGCATCAGTGACTCACAATGCATTGCCATTAATATCTATTAGTAGAGTTTAACTTGTCAAGTTTTCACATTGCTGCTAATGACTATATATTACTTAGAAGCTAGTAATTTGTGCATAATGGATGTACAGTATACTGATCTCTTTTATAACTATAATTTATCCACTGTGTGTTTTTAATAAGGTCATTATTTGATATAATTACTAATATCTGAAAATACATAATATATAATATATCCACAGCTATTTACTATAATTATTACTTAAAAATGAAAAAAAAATTCCTTGGAATTCTTAAAAGACATTAATATTATTTAAAGAAAAAAATATATAAATAAAATATGATTTTTTTATCTAGATAAAATATAAACAAATTCAAATCATCTCACACATTGTACTAGTTGGAGATATACTAGTTGGTTATGTGATATTCTTTCCCTGTATTCCAATGCAATCTTATGGCTCTTAGGAGTAAAATAAGATACAAAAGATCCCACAAAACCCTGCTCTAAATATGTCAATTTACTAATATGTAGTTTATATGTTTGTTTGTTTGAAGCCATAATAAAGCCAACTTGTATTTGAAAGTTTAAACTCTATGAAAGATCATGTTTTCATTTTTATTTTATATGACAATTACATAATGTGTCAAATTTCTTCTCCAGCTAGTCTCATACAATAAAGCAAAACAGAAGAGCAAAGATTTGGTCCAGTGTAAAAGGAGTATCTGTGATATCTCAAATGATTTCCATGAATATTTGGCAAGAAAATCTCTGCATAACTTTGAAAGGTTTTTCTCTTTCTGAAAGGACAGCTATTAATACTATGGAGCTAGAAGCAGAGACCTTAGAAGTTCATCTATCACTTTGACATTTTTCTTTATGAAATAAAAAAGAATTGCATATGTGCATGCACACACACATATTTACACACAACCTAAAGATAAATTTTCACTCATGAAACCAATCACTTATAGTAAATGATCCACATTCTAATTAACAAAATATATAATCAAAAACTATTTTTCCTCTATATGGCAAAAAATGATTGAATGATTTAAATCAGTGTTAGCTAGAGCCTAATCATATGATCTTGAGTCAATGATAAAGTAAATCATCCTAAAAATACAAATAAAACAATAATTGTGTGGTAGTGATAAAGCTGCTTATTATTATTTTTGGTTCTCTTCCTTCATGGTACTTGAAAGTACTGTACTTTCAAGGATGCCTGATCCTTGTAAGTTAACTATGGTCATATGCCTTGTTTTGACTAATAGAATTAAAGTGAAAGTGACACATGGAAGGTGTTATGTGGAAGCATTTAATTGCTAGTGTTAGACCTTACTTCTTTTTACCTAGAAACCTTGAAAGCATATATTGATAGGAAGGTCAATAGTAAATCATCACATAGACAGCTGACTTAGCAAGTCACTTAAGTCTGTAAGGGGCTTTGTGGAAGGCAAAAACAAACCTTTATCATTTTTATGCCACTGGGCTTTTGGAGTTTCTTGTTAGGAAAGCATAACCTATTCTAGCCTGACCAAGCCCATTGGTACTCTGGAAATGAGGATTATCATTTACTGAGTGAGCCTAGGAATGTGTTTCCTTGATGGTTCAGACTATAAAGAATCCACCTGTAAAGCAGGAGACTCAAGTTCAATCCTTGGGTTGGGAAGATCCCCTGGAGTAGGAAATGGCAATCCGCTCCAGTATTTGTGCCTAGAGAATCCCATGGACAGAGGAGCCTGGTGGGCTATAGATAGACCATGGGGTCACAAAGAGTCAGACATAACTGAGCAACTAGTACTTTCACTTTCACAGGAATGTGCTAGAAGTTTTTGAAAGATTAGTCAATTATTCTTCAAAACAATCCATATAGGGTTGTTATTAGTATTCCTGTTTTACAAGTGGATTCTCAACACAATTTTGTCACATGCCATTAATTGCTGTGGCACACGTCTCGGCTCCATTTCTGATGAGCTCCATTTATAAAGTAGATGGTGTAGTTTCATACTTTGTAATAAAAATCAATTTTCTACATAATCAAGGACCATCCTTGTTCCCTGTCTCTGTCTGTTTTAAGTGTTCAAAGGGGTGAGCTATCTGAAGAAAAATGTATAAGAGATGTCTATACCCCATTCTCATATGTTTTGTTTTTATATAGAGTGGAAATGATTCACACACAAAAAAAACATATCCATGTAAATAATACTTACTGGATGTAGCCACTAAGTTCACATATTCAACTCATATTTATGGACAAAAAATTATATTAAATTGGTTTGGCACTGAACTCTAGGCTGAGAAGAGTTATTACTAATCCATGCTGCCACTTAACCAGTTTCATGACACTAGGTAAGCTTCCCATCTTCTCTATGCTCTGGTTTCTTCACTTAGGAGTGTGACAGTGCATAAGGTCTGTAGAAGGATTTTATAAGGTAATCAATATGAAAAGCTTAAAACACAGACTGACACATAAGAAACAGTATTATTACACACTATGTGAACAGAAAATAAAAATGGCATAATGTTATAATTATTTTGAGCACTTGCACTGTGCTAATGCTATTCCTGATACTTTTCCTAAATTACCCTTTTACATCTTCATGATGACTCTGAGGCCTCATCGTTCTCATTTCATAGGTGAAGCAAATCACATTTCAAGATGTAAATAAGGATTTTATTTCTACTTTGCTTGACTTGTTCTCATCTCAGAGTCTAGGCTTTACCTACGACAGTTTTAAGACTAGTGACCATGATGCATAAAAGATCAAAACAATATAAGCTTAAGGTCTCAAGAATATTAACCTGGATATTGTTAGGACAGGAAAGAAGACCACTGCAATGCATGACATGTTATAAGATACATAAAAATTAAGTATTGTGCCAGTTTTGAGGAATGAGTTTGCTTCTGACTGGAGCAGATGGTTACATGGAGAAGGAACTTTTGGAATTTCAGCAAGCTTAGAAGGACAGGCAGAATTTTGACAAGTAAAAAGGATGCAAGAGCATCCCTGGAGAAAGGAACAGCAGGAAAAGGGATCTTGCAAAAAAAGTATAAAGTATAGAGCATATTAAAAATAAATCTAGGACACTTGAATGCATGAAAGTATTTTTAAGTAACTAAGATTACAATTATTCTCAGTAGATGATAATATAATTCCTATTAGCAACTGTATTTATCTGTTTCTGTGTAATCCAGAAACTACTGGCTTTAAACAACAAATGTTTGTTGCTTCACTTTTTCTGCAGGTCAGGAATTTTAGAGAGGCTTATTTGGGTTGTTTGGGGTGAGGGTCTCTCGGAAGGTTGCTGTCGAGATGTTGGCTGGTGCTATACTCTTCTGAAACCTTGACTGGGACTAGAGGATATACTTCCAATTGATCTACTCACTTGTTATCAGGATGCCTCAATCTTTTGAGATGGACCTCTTCCTTGGGCTGATTGAGTGTCCTGATCACATGGCAGCTAGCTCCCCCAAGAGTGAGTGACTCAAGAGAGGCAAAATTTGGAAGTCATGCACTGTCATTTCTTCAAAATTCTGGTGGTCATGCAGGTCATCCCTATTAATTGTGGGAAGGGAGTTTATTAAGATGTGAATGCCAAGAAGTGAAGCATCACTGGGGATATTCACAAAGTTGGCTGCCATAGCCATCCTTTATGCTTAAAGTAAATTCATACACTCTACTTAAGAATGTATTAGCATAAGAAATCAAGAAACCAAGTCAGGAATCATAGTAAAATGCCATCTAACAAAGATATCTATTGTCACAAACTCCCCCAATGGCATGAAAATAGAAATATCTAAAGTTTTCTTCCCTTTTATATACATAGTCTTCCATATTTTCTATCTCACCAAATTTTAAGCACTATAGATATGTCTTCTTAACTATCATAAAGTGATGACCACAAGTGTGATTTCTATGTGTCTTGGTCCTTTATAACTACCTCTAATCAGATTTATTTATTCCTTTTTTTTTTTTTTAATAAATGGCACATCTGAAAGTTAGGAGATCACCATGTTTATTGGGTACAAAATCAAACATGAAGGATTTTCAGAGTACTCATCTAGGGCAAATTTATCAAGACCACTCCTTGAAAGAATATAAAAAAAGACAGTGCTGACTCTTGAGACTACCATGTTCTGAGAACTTACTCATTAAAATAGCCCAGGTAATGAAGATGGGATAAAGTTAAACATCATTACCTTACTACAATATAAAAAATTTGAAAATAAAGCAGTTGAGTAGCTGTTGCTTCATATTTTCTATCATTGCCAGTCTTAGCTACATTCTCAAGCCACAGATATTTCCTACTGTTTTATCTGGCCTCTTGCTTTTATTGGCCCCAAGTTCAATCAAATGAACTGCTGAAAGTGAAACTCTTGAACTAACTCATATGCTGAACAATGAACTCAAAACAAGCCTAGGGCAGCAAATGGAATCTTAATTGCTCACTTGTATTTCTCCAGTGCCTTTTTCTCTAGGTGACTGTGTGACAAGAGGCCTCACTGCATTCAGAATTTGTAGGACAAAATACCTAAGCATAAATGATAACCATCCATGACCTTGATCTTGCTAGCATGTCTTTCTTTAGTCCAGGTAATGCTACTTGACACAGTCACCTGGAGGTATTAATAGATTATAGACTGCCTTTACTTCAGAGGGCTCTTGAAAGGGCAGAGTTGGAAATATAATCACATTATCTTTGCCATTATTAAGCACAGATTGAATGCCACCAGAGGGCTAGACATTACATACCAAGTATCCATTTTGCACACATTAGGAATTGCATATGCCTTTTACTTTAGAAACATATTAACACCATTGCTCTTTCTGTCACTTTTACTTTCATTTCCTATAGAATCCTTTTGGGACATCTTAGGTAGTAAAAACTCACTTGGATTGTTTTTCTAGAATGACCTTTCATCCTCCTTGTCAGTTTATCCCAGCAGGGAAATATGTCTGTTCCCAGAAATGATCTCCCACCTCAGCCATTTCTATATTGTCAGAGGGGCAAGGACTCAATTGATTCCCATATAGTTTAATGGAAAAAATAAAAAGGGACAGCGAAAGATAACTGTTTGCAGCATTTGCTTACGTTTGGCCACTAAAGCTGTTAATGTTTCAAGGGAACTATCATGGATCCTGCAGCATACCAGACACTTTTACATAAAGTACTTATTTTATATTTCTCTGCTCTTCCCCAGTAGCATTTTAGACACCTACCGACCTGGGAGGCTCATCTTCCAGTGTCATATCTTTTTGTCTTTTCTTACTGTTCATGGGGTTCTCAAGGCAAGAATATCGAAGTGGTTTGTCACTCCCTTCTCCAGTGGATGGTGCTTTGACAGAACTCTCCACCATGACCCATCCATCTTGGGTGGCCCTGCATGGCATGCTTCATAGTTTCATTGAGTTACACAAGGCTGTGATCCATATGATCATTTTGGTTAGTTTTCTGTGATTGTGATTTTCATTCTGGAGGCCACGAGATTGTAGTTCTTGCTTCTTCTGTCTGCCCTCTTATGGATGAGGATAAGAAGCCTGTGCAAGGATGAGGATGGATGAGGATAAGAAGCTTGTGCAAGCTTCCTGATGGGAGGGACTAGCTGGGAAGAAAACTGGGTCTTGCTCTGGTGGGCAGGGCCATGCTCAGCAAGTCTGTAATCGAATTTTCTGTGAATGGGTGAGGCTGTGCTCCCTCCCTGTTAGTTGCTTGGCCTGAAGTGGCCCAGTTCTGGAGTCTTCAGTATCTACGGTGGGGCTACAGGCTCTATGGTAGGGCTAACGGTGACCTCCTCTAAGAGGACTTATGCCAACAAGCTGTGCCTACCCGGACTATTGCTGCCAGTGGCCCTGACCCCAGAGCAGGCAGGCCACTGTCGACCCAAGCCTGCACAGGAGACCCCCAAACACTCACAGGAAGGTCTAGCTCAGTCGCCTGTGGGAACACTGCTCCTTTACCCTGGCTGTGCACAGGTATTTTTTATTCCCTCCAAGTATCTCTGCTTCCCTCAGTCCTGTGGTAGTTCTGTATTCAAATCTTTATGACCTTCAAAGTCAGATTCTCTGGGGATTCCCAGTCTGTTTGCCAGATCTCCAGGTTGGGAAATCTTGTATGGGGCCTAGAACCTTCGCAACGATGTGATAACTTCTCTGGTATGATTGTTCTCCAGTTGTGGCAGCTCTGGGGTAGGGCTATAGGCTCTATGGTAGAGCTAATGTGACCACCTTCAAGAGGACTCAGGCCACAGCTGCAGCTCGCAGCTTGCTGCTCTAAGTGCCCCTGTCCCTGTGGCTGGCCGCTGATGACCCACGCCTCCTCAGGAGACCCTTAAACTTTCACAAGCAGGTCTGGCTCAGTCTCTTGTGCGGGGTCACTGCTACTTTTCCCTGGGTCCTGGTGTGAGCAGGGTGTTGTTGTACCCTCCAAGAGTCTCTGGTGAGTATGAGATCTGATTTTAACATGATTGTGCCCATCTTACCGTCTTGTTGCAGCGTCTCCTTTGTTCTTATATGTAGGGTATCTTTTTTTGGTCGGTTCCAACATCCCCCTATTAACGGTTGTTCAGCAGTTAGGGGCGATTTTGGTGTTCTCACAGAAGATGAACATCAGGTATGGATTTGAGAGTTGGGCTATTAAGAAGGCTAAGCACCAAAAAATTGATGCGTTTGAACTGTGGTACTGGAGAAGACTCTTGAGAGTCCCTTGGACTACAAGGAGATCAAACCAGTCAGTCCAAAAGGAAATCAACCCTTAACATCCATTGAAAGGACTGATGCTAAAGCTGAAACTCCAATACTTTGGCCACCTGATGGGAAGAGCCGACGCATTGGAAATGATCCTGATCTGGGAAGAGACTGAGAAAAGGAGAAGGGAATGACAGAGGATGAGATGGTTGGATGGCATCACTGCCTCAATGGACATGAGTTTGAGAAAACTGTGGGAGATAGTGTAGGACAGGGAAGCCTGGCATGCTGTGGTCCAGGGAGTTGCAAAAAGTTGGACAAAACTTAGCAATTGAACGATAACAACTTATTTTATATACACAGTGCCTAGCAAGGTAGGAAGATGTCACATGTTACCGATGTTGAATCTGAATTGCATAGAAATTTAGAAACTTTCCCAAGGCTGTATAAACAGAAAATAGTGGAGACAGTATAGAACCTCTCACTGCCTAGCATAATACAGGCCATTTTCAATTTACTTACATTGATAGGAATATAGAACAAGAAAAAAAAAACCTCAACAGCTTATTAAAGAGTTTTCTACCCATAATTCTAGGATTATATACAATGAATAAAATGGATGGATAACATTATTTTAATTATATTTATTTTTAGTTGATTGATGATTGCTTTACAATATTGGTTTGATTTCTATCATACATCAGTATGAATTAGCCATAGGTGTACAGATGTCCCTCCCTCTTAAAGCTCCTTCCCACTTCCCACCCTTTCCCACCCCTCTAGGTTGTTACGGAGCCCAGGTTGGAGTTCCCCAAGCCGTACAGAAAAATTTCCATTGGCTATCTAGTTTTCACATGGTAGGGTATATGCTTTCATGCTGCTCTCTCCATTCGCCTCACCCTCTCCTACCTTTCCCCGACCCTGGTCCATAAGTCTGTTGTCTGTATCTGCATCTCCACGCCTGCCCTGCAAATCGGTTCACCAGGACCGTCTTTCTAGAGTCCATACATATGTCTTGTGGTGGTTTAGTTACTAAGTTGTGTCCATTTCTTGCGACCCCATGGACTGTAGCCTGCCAGGCTCCTCTGTCCATGGGATTCTCCAGGCAAGAATACTGGAGTAGGTTGCCATTTCCTTCTCCATATATGTGCTATTATACAGTATTTGCTTTTCTCTTTCTGACTTACTTCACTCTATATAATAGGTTATGACTGATTAGTATTTCATTGTTTTATATGTATATATGTACCACAGCTCTTTTATCCATTCATCTGTCAGTGGACAGTTGGGTTGCTTCCCTGTCCTAGTTATTGTAAATAGCCCTGCAATGAACATTGGGGTATATGTGAATTTTTCACTTTTGGTTTCCTAAGGGTAAATGCCTAGAAATGGTATTGCTGGGTCATATGATGGTTTTATTCCTAGTTTTTTAAGGAATCTCCATACCATCTTCCATAGCAGTTGCATAAATTTACATTCCCACCAGCAGTGCAAGAGGGTTCCCTTTTCTCCACACCCTCAGGATGGATAAGATTCTGAGTTTGTAAAAGCTAAAATTGGGAGTGTTCATTTCTTTAAGGATATTGTCATTTCAGGGAACTAGCCAAACATTCTAACACATAGGAAGGAAAAATGATAGTGGCTCCCTTTCATTGTGATTGGTTTCATTATTAGAGGCTATAGTGCTTGTTACATCAAAATTCTAAATAAACATACAAAAAGCCTAATCTCTTCTGAAACTTCAATAATTTTTAAACCATCAAGTAACATCTTCAATTATTTTTGACTTTTTCATTTAAAAGTTTATAACTTAGACAAAAATAACCACTCTAGCATGATAATCATACTTGCTTTTATATGTTCACTTATAATAATTATCCCAATATTTTTACAAACTCAGTAAAATGTAGTATGATATATATTTATATTGTTATTTTTAGTATGATACCATATTACAAATATATTTCATTCAGTGACTAGTTTTTCAATAATTTACCTATGTAGCAGCACAACATATAACTGAACAGCTTACTGAAACTGATTCTGATTTTGCCGTTATTTATTTTACATTTAAAAGTATCATTTTGGGAGGGGGGATCGGGATGGGGAAGACATGTAAATCCATGGCTGATTCATGTCAATGTATGGCAAAAACCACTACAATATTGTAAAGTAATTAGCCTCCAACTAATAAAAATAAATGGAGAAAAAAAAAGTATCATTTTTACATATAGCATAAATACTGTTGAAATGAATATCTACTGGCAAAAAAGCTTTTCCTTTCTTTTAAATCATTTCCTTAAGTTACACCTCTAGGACTAGACAAGAGCTAACAAGATATGATACACATGAAAATATTTCATAATATGTATTTTTAATATGCTTAAAGTGAAACATTTTTAAAAAACACTGAAAAACATCACCAAGGAACAAATTAAATTAGATAAGATAGATAAGATATTCTGTTTCTTTGCCTTTTAACATTTTGTCTACTTTTTATTTTTACCAACTTCAGAGTATGTGTAGAAGGGGACAACTTTTTCCAACAGTCAGTTCATATGTTACACATGCGGCTCAATTCTCCACTCCAGGGGCAGAAAACATTACCCAAGTCTGACCAATCAGCTTCACACATGATTCCTATCATTAACAGTACTTACAGTATTTATAGCATATTCTATGTTCCCAGTCTATTTTTAAATACACATGGCTATGTGTGTATACACACACACAACACACACGTACACATATATATACTGCTTGGTGTCTTGATTGTTTGTGTGTTAGTCACTTAGTTGTGTTAACTCTTTGTGACCCCATGAACTGTAGCCCGCCAGGCTCCTCTGTCCATGGAATTCTCCAGGCAAGAATACTGGAGTGGGTTGCCATTTCCTTCTCCAGGGGATCTTCCTGACCCAGGGATTATATAATCAATTCTCTACTGTTAGGTATTCATAACATTAACATTTTTTGAAAATTATAAATGTATGATGAATATACACAGACATACATATTCACCATTTATAATTCTAAAAGGCTATAGAACTCAAAAGGGCACATTATTAGAAATAAAACTACTTCTTTAAAATGTATGCATATTTTAGGATATATAAAAATCTGCATGTTATTATTATAAAAATCTCATGTTATTTATTCTTGATACCTATGATCTTTCTCTGATATTAAAATTCTTGTTTTCCAATCTTGTTTTCCTTTATCCAATATTTTTGCTCACACTTTAAAAAAATTCTTAACCTTAATTTTAAGTAACTTTCCTATAATTGGCAGAGTAGGATTTTATTTCTGACCCAATTTAATATTCTTAGTCTTTCAGAAGAACAAGTTCATTTTTGTATTGTTACATTGAATACACTAGTTTTATTTTTATCATTCTATTTTGATGGTTATCATATATATATGTGTATATATACATAAATATATACACATGGTTTTTTTTGCTTCAACTTTTTCCTATGCTTTTTATGTTGTGCAACACAAACTCTGGTTTTCTGTTCTTAAACAAGTCATTTGGAAGGCATGCAACATGCTTTAAATTCTAGTAATAAAGGCTTGTAAATTTAAAAAAATCACTGGACCAAAATTCTTCTATTTTCATCAACATAAATGGTAAGTAAACTTCTTTCAATGCTGGTCTATGCAAAGTTAGGCAATTAAATCACTTTTACTTACTTTTTAACCTTGACTGTGCAGTTTTTATTGATATATCTCATATTTTTATCTTCAGTTTTATTGTTAAATTATTATTTATATACATCTTAATTTCCAGAAATTATTGTTGACATTTTTATTGTTTTCTTACCTACATGTATAAGTTATTTCAATTTTATTCCATATTTAGATGTTTCCCTTTATTTCTTTTACATTTTTTCCATCTTTCATACAATTCTTCATTTGAACTTTAATTTGTACTCACTTTTCCCTTGAATTAAATATATTTTTAATTACCTAGGTTATGTTCTTTACATATATGAGAGTCAAATGTGAATCATCACTTTCATAAGTAAAATATTTCAAAATTACCATCTTGATTTTGTTCAAATTCTGTAATGGTCACTCCATTATTTGTTGCTAGGTACAAAGCTGTCTCTTCTTACTCTTTCTTAAAAATTGTTATTCCATTTTCCTCTGAATGTTTAAAGAATTTTTAATTCATTCTTTAAATTCAAATATATCATTAGGTTATGTCGTAGTATTTATCACTTGTTTATCTCTTCTCTGTTCACCAGGAATCTATTCTACAGGCCGTTCTATCATTCTATAAGTCAGAAAAGTTTTCTCCCATTATAACTAATCATGGATTCATGTTCAATTGTTCTAGGAACATTGTTAGGAATAGCATTAGATGTATTTGGTTTTTTGGTTGGGTGTTAGGTTTTATTCTCTCTGTCAGCTTTACATTTTAGAAGAACTTCTTGCTTGGTCCCTACTCTCTGGCTCAGTTTTCTTCAATGCAAATTATTAATTTCAAGTAACATCCTCCTAATTCTACTGTGGTTATACCTATTTCTCTAGACTCTTTCTTAAACTCTTCCTGATGATCCCGTTTAGTTTCATCCTATAATCCTACTTTGTCTTTTGTTTAACTTAGTTAAGTAAACAAAAAACATAATACCTCTGAAAAACCTCATTTATATATAACAAATCCTATTTGAAAGTTTTTTTTCCCTTATATTTTGAGTGCTACATTTATTTACGTCTTTTATATTGTACCTTTTCCATGAAGAATTGCAATAAAGTTTCTCAGTGGTATCTGACTCTTTGTGACCCCCATGGACTGTAACCTGCCAGACTCCTCCATCCATGGGATTTTCCAGGCAAGAATACTGGAGTGGGTTGCCATTTCCTTCTCCAGGGATCTTCCTGACCCAGGGATCAAGCCCAGGTCTCCTGCATTGCAGGCAGAGTCTTTACTATCTGAGCCATCATAAATCCCATTCTTTTATATTCTAAGCATTCATCCTAAAATGAAACAACTGTCTCTTGGTATTTAACTTGCACAAAACAAGGAGTAAATACTTTTGTGGATCTTGACTTTCTGATCAACTATGTGATACTAGAATTCTCATCTAAAATTTAAATTTCTACGGCCAGATGATAAGCTTTCATGTTGCTTTCAAATGACCCATCAGCACACAAGTGAAAGGAAACATATAGATTGCAGATATCCTTTTGAATTCTATCCAACTTCTATATTAGGGCCAATCTTTGCAACCAGTTTTCTGTGTCTTGATTCCCATTCAAGTGATCAGATCCGAATTTTTTATTTATCATTTTAGTGATGGATTAGAAAAGCCCATCTCGTGTCAAGACGGCTTCATAAAATTCTTAGAAATATGCATCACAGTCAAAGTAAAGCAATCTTTGACTATGCATTCATTTTGGTTATGTTTGCCTTTGGAATTACACCTACAACTATCTTTAAAAGTGGCAGCAAATGATGTCAAACTAGAGAGTTCAATATTTCTACAAACCTCCTCTAAATTTGTCTGTTATTTTTCATCTCAACTATTTCTGAGGAAAGTAGAAATGGAGCTCCTTCATTTACCTTGACATCTTTCCATAATGAGAGTTGCATTGATTGAGTGTAACAGAAATTTCATCAATTAGTTATGACCCAAATTAAGTAGACTTAATTTTAAGACACAGAACACCTAGGCAAAACTATATCTGAGGGAAGAAAAAACAAACAAACAACTGAAGGGGAAAAAAAATTCCCAGCATTTTATAAGGGTGTTTGCCCACTCTGAGCAACAGAATCTGACAGCAATAAGCAGATAAGTTTCATTGAATCTCGCCATAAAATTACTAGGTAAAGTTCTTTAGAAAGAAAAACCAACAATTTTTTTGACTACCTCTAAGCAAAAAAAAAAAAAAAAAAAAAAAAAATTGGAGAAGGAAATGGCAACCCAATCCAGCATTCTTGCCTGGAAAATCTCACAGACGGAGGAGCCTGGTGGGCTACAGTCCATGGAGTCACAAAGAGTCGGACACGACAGAGTGACTTCACTTTCAAGCCAAAATTTATAAAATTATGAGAGACAATAAGGTTCACATGTATATTTTTAATTCTTATTAGTATCTGAACAAATCTTGAAGGCTAAATCAACAAGCCCACATACCATACACACCTTTCAAAGTATTCATCTGCAGTAATTCCAATGAATTTGATGGCAGTAATAAAGAATTTACCTCCACTCCATTTCCAAGCCACTGACACTTTATTTCTGTTAACAAGCATGTTGCCCTTTCAAAGGAAAACACTGGTCAACTATTTTGTTCTAGGTTATGGGAATGACCATGTCAGTAAACCTCACTCTGAATCCTTTCTGTATTCCAGGCAATTAATTTTCCCAACTGTGTTCTGATGAGAAGTGAGGGCTATATTTGGCTGTTGCTTTCTAGAGCAAAACAGATCTTCCCTTAGATCTACGTTTACAACAATCCCTGCTACCTGCACACGCAAAGATAGCTAAGCGTACACATGGATGACTGCAAACCTATATATACTAGCTGAATGTGATAACTAATCCCATTTAGTAAAGAGTTGACTTTTAAATCACGATGTTTCACATACCCTAGTTTTCTAAGAATTAGCCCTATTGCTTCCTAGAACCTGCCTGGATTTGATTGGACTAGAAAAATAGCCGCTTCTTTCTACTCCTATTATTCCCTTAATATGCAAAGTGGTATCTGGAAAGAAAATGGGTTTGAAGCATAGCTCAAATCCACCACTTACTAAACCCTATAAATTTTGAAAACTACTTAATCTTGCCAATCCTCAATGTCCTTACCTGCCTGCCTGTGCCTGTGAGGTCACTTCAGTCATGTCTGACTCTTTGTGACCCCACGGACTGTAGCCCGCCAGGCTCCTCTATCCAGGGGGTTCTCCAGGCAAGAATTCTGGAGTGGGTTGTCATGCACTCCTCCAGAGGGCCTTCCCCATCCAGGGATTGAACCCAAGTCTCTTGCAGCTCCTGCAATGCAAGCGGATTCTTTACCACCAAGCCACCAGGGAAGCACGTCCTTACCTATATGATAAAAAAGATAATATCTACTTTACAGGGTTTTGTGATCATTAGTGTGGATAAGCTATGTAAAAAATTTTATCACAATTTCTGAAACTTATTCTGTGTTCAATCAAGTTAGTTTCCTGAAGAACAAGAGGTAAAGAAGACAAACAGGACTTGAATTAAAACTATGCACACTTGCATTCTCTGCCATTATAAATTATTATAAGATATGGAGTATAGTTTGTGATATATAGTAGGCCCTTTGGTTATATATTTTATATACAGTAGTATATATGCTTTAATCCCAAAGTCCTAATTTATCCCTCTCTCACACAGATAGATATCTATGATAGAATATCATATGATATTCTATCATAGAATACATATCTATATATACAAATATGTATAACTGAATCACTTTACTCTATATGTGAAGCTAACACAATATTGTAAGTCAACTAGAATTCAATAAAAATGAATTTGAAAACTATGCGCACTTGAAATAATTAAATAATATTTCTGGAATTTTAAATCCTGGAAATTTATTTTGCATATTTGAAGCTTCTAGCATTTTTGTTAATTATTAACTTGGGCTTGAATTATAACTTAACTAATTTTCTTTATATTAAAAATTATCACGTGATGATAAAATGTCTGTTAATATCCAAGTATTTTAGCTTTTTCAATTATTGATTTATTTATAAACTATAGGTTTATATTTATTCACTGATAGTTCAGTACATATCAATAATTGATGGGTGAATAAGTACCAATCCCTTGTATGTCAGATTTTATTATTTTCAAAAGTCAATTTGTAAATTTTTAATCTTAATTCTAAAAGTTTTACTTTTCAGAGAGAACTTATTCAGAAATCTACTTTCTTTTAAATATACACTTGGGTAAATAAAGACGATATACATCAATAGTACCTATCATGTGCCAGAAATGATTCTAAGATTCTCACAATGAGTTTATGAGGTAGATCCTATTATTATCTCAACTTTTTTAAGTGATGAGAATGAGATACTGAGAAATAACAAATAATTTTCCGAGCTTCACACAGCAAGTGATGGAGTTAGGATAGCACCCCTCTCTCATCTAAACATACATTCAAGTTTCTGAAGAGTAAGTTTGCTTTTGAATGATTTTATAAGACCAAATTTGCTGTTTAGGATGAGAGGGTCTTGACTAATTCTACTTTCTGAATTATGGAAAGGAATAGAGACTAATACACAATCTTAGATGAAAGCTCGATGCTATATATATATATATACATATAAATATATATATCAACTTTGTTCATCAACACTTATTTAAAATCCCACTGTTGCCACTGAGAGATAGTAAAGCACAAGGTTAGTGTATATATGCTGTCTCTAGCTTGAATACATCAAGAACTTTCCCTGATTACATAAATAAATGCAGTAATTGAGCTCATGCCTCATGTGGAAACTCATGTTCCTAGCAATTATTCTCCCTTAGGAAGATAAGTTTATTTATCAATGTCTACTTGCTACATGGTTCAAATAAATCTTTTTCTAAGTGAAGCATCTGACTTGCAGTCCATGACTATCTGGAAAACATGACCATTCAACCCAATCTAAGATTTACACCTTAGCTCAAAACATGCTCAAGTGCAATATTCAGCCTCAAGTCCTGGCTGACAAAATGTTGATCTTTTACTTGACATTAAAATCAATTATTGGGAAAAGGGGGAGCAACAGCCCCATTAGCGAAATTGCTGCTGATTTTATATCTATCACATCAAAGTGAACTGGATATTAATATTCTCATATTTTATTGTTAAAACATTTTAATTTCTTCTAAGTGTGCATTTCAGGTTGTGAATTGTTGATGAGAAACCAGCTCAGTAGTTCCAATTTGCATATGAAAGCTACAATATTGTGACACCTACCTGTCAGCAGGTACTTTACCCTCACCTGCATAAAGTCCTTTAATGTTGGGATCTAACTGAAGACTTACAGAAATATACAATATGTAAATAATATGCCTAAAGCTTATTTAAAATCTCTCCTTGATTTTCTGATTATAAAAAAGCAAGGAAAAGATATTTTCACTTTCTGGAATGACTTAAGAACGTATTCAACTTTGTTGGGCCAAAATTTACAGAAAGCCATTGGACCCTCCCATACGGATATATATTTAAATACTCTCTGTTTATTCTCTTCTTTTTACTTCAAGAAAAAAGAACCTCCAACCATAAGCAAACTCTGTGCCCTGAGATTGTATTGGATATACAGGGCTGAACAAAATTAAAATGAACCTGAAGTTCCACTAAAACCTAGCTTTCTGGGCCCCCATCTCTGATTTCTTCAAGTTAAAGGGTTACAGAGAAAAACAGATCATAGTAGCTGAGAAGTTAGGAATATTGATTCAAAGTCTCCAAAGTTTATTCAAGGGACTAAAGTGAAGAAAACTAATCTCTGGTCACACGGCTCTCCTTCTCTCATTGAGGGATCCTCTTGACAAATACACGTTGGTGAGCCTAAAGGACTTGGAGGATATGTCTGACTCTGCATATCTTTCTTTCCTTTCCACCTGGCACAGCTACAGGATTTATACACACTCCCCTTGTTTTCCTCCCTCTGACTTCTCCACTAAGGAGAACACAGTGCTTTTGGCCAGTAGGTTTTTGTACCAATAGACAATCTGACATTCAGCCTTGTATCCATCCACTTATTTTTTCCACCAACTATTATTACTATGATAAAGTGATAAAATAATAAATCACTTTAAAATCACTTTAAAATAAAATAAAGGGTAAGATCTATGTGACTCTGATCACTTATTAGCTATGTCAGTCAGTCAGTTCAGTTGCTCAGTCATGTACAACACTTTGCGACCTCATGAACTGCAGCACGCCACGCCTCCCTGTCCATCACCAACTGCCAGAGTTCACCCAAACCCATGGCCATTGAGTCGGTGATGCCATCCAACCATCTCATTCTCTGTCATCCCCTTCTCCTCCTGCCCTCAATCTTTCCCAACATCAGGGTCTTCTTTTCAAACAAGTTAGCTCTTTGCATCAGGTGGCCAAAGTATTGGAGTTTCAGCTTCAACATCAGTCCTTCCAATGAACACCCAGGACTGATATCCTTTAGGATGGACTGGTTGGATCTCCTTGCTGGCCAAGGGACTCCAAAGAGTCTTCTCCAACACCACAGTTCAAAAGCATCAATATTTTGGTGCTCAGCTTTCTTTACAGTCCAATTCTCACATCCATACATGACTACTGGAAAAACCATAGCCTTGACTAGACAGACCTTTGTTGGCAAAGCAATGTCTCTCCTTTTTAATATGCTGTCTAGGTTGGTCATAACTTTTCTTCCAAGGAGCAAGCGTCTTTTAATTTCATGGCTGTAGTCACCATCTGCAGTGATTTTGGAGCCCCCCAAAATAAAGTGTGCTACTGTTTCCCCATCTATTTGCCATGAAGTGATGGGACCAGATGCCATGATCTTAGTTTTCTGAATGCTGAGTTTTAAGCCAAATTTTTCACTCTCCTCTTTCACTTTCATCAAGAGACTCTTTAATTCTGTCATAACCCGGCTTTCTGCCTTAAGGGTGGTGTCATCTGCATATCTGAGGTTATTGACATTTCTCTCTGCAATCTTCATTCCAGCTTCTGCTTCATCCAGCCTGGCATTTCACATGATGTACTCTGCATATAAGTTAAATAAGCAGGATGACAATATGTAGCCTTTACATATCTTCCCGATTTGGAACCAGGCTGTAGTTCCATGTCCATTTCTACCTGTTGATTTTGACCTGCATGCAGATTTCTCAGAAGGCAGGTCAGGTGGTCTGGTATTCCCATCTCTTTCAGGATTTTCCACAGTTTATTGTGATCCACACAGACAAAGGCTTTGGCATAGTCAATAAAGCAGAAATAGATGTTTTTCTGGAACTCTCTTGCTTTTTCTATGATCCAATGGATGTTGGCAATTTGATCTCTGGTTCCTCTGCCTTTTCTAAAACCAGCTTGAACATCCGGAAGCTCACGGTTCACGTACTGTTGAAGATTGCTTGGAGAATTTTGAGCATTACTTTGCTAGCGTGTGAGATAAGTACAATTGTGCAGTAGTTTGAACATTCTTTGGCATTGCCTTTCTTTAGGATTGGAATGGAAATGACCTTTTGTTTGCCATTAGGCATGTGAATTTGGTAAAAATAATTTCTCACAGGCTTTCTCTTAGGCTCTCATCATAGTATATATCTCCAAAAATATGTGTGGTATTTAAGTGAGATAAAGACAGCTAGATCATCTAACACATTTCCCAGCACAAAGTTAGTACATGTAACATGGCTTTAAAGCATAGAAATGCCCTGATTAGAACTGTATATTCAAAAGCTAATTCTGATGATAGTAAATCAGAAAAGAAGGTTTAGGAGAAGGTTGACACAAATATGATGCCATTTGTTTCTTAAATAAATGTATATTAACCACTTGCTAAGTATGCCTGATAAATGCTATGAATTCAATAATAAACAGTAAGATGAAAGCCTAGTCATCTCTTGCTCATGGCAACACAGAGTTAACAATAAGGGTGAAGTGTGTGTTTATTTGTTTGTTGTAAGCTGGCATGATAATGTAGAAAACTGCTTATCAAACTTTTTCATTAAAATACCTGCAAAGGAAAAAAATGCACAACCTCAAAGGAACTGGTCTGAGGGATAAACCTAATAATACACAAAATACCTGGCTCATAGTGTATATTGTTTTGTTATTGCTTTTAATGTCCTTGTTAGAGTCATAAATTATCGACACAAGGAATCCTGAATCACTTTTTCTCTTACTAGTCTTATTTTCCATCCTTTGCGACTCTTATCACTGGTTCTCCAATCCTTTAACAGTGCATTCATTATCTTAATTTTTGCCCTAGCCCTTCTTTCTTTTGCTATCAGATTGACTTCTTTATGTGTAACTTTGAGACCTCCTCACTTCATTCTCAGATCAACACCTTTAATTGATATCACTGTCATGGTCATCATTAGCTGCTGGTAAGATACCACCATTCTTAGTACCACTAAGACCTTCTATTTTAAATGTACAATGAGCTAGTGTTCACTTCAGCAGCACATATACTAAAAAACTGGAACAATACAGAGAAGATTAGCATGGCCCCTGCACAAGTGACACGCAAATTCGTGAAGCGTTCCATGTTTTTAACAAAACCCACTACAATATTGTAAAGTAATTAGCCTCCAACTAATAAAAATAAATGAAAAAAAAAAAACTTTACTCATCGACATGAACAAGCAACTCAAAAGAGAAGAAATAAAAATGTCCAAAAATGTTCACTAATACAAAAAAAGATACTTACTTGGCAAATAATAATCAAAGAATTGTAGGTTAAAATAGGGTAATACTTCCATCTATTCTTTCTTGAAAGTAATAAAATATTGATAATCCTCAAAAAAAATATACAATGAGCTGCCTGATGACTTAGCAGATAGAGTTCCTTAAGTAAGTTATGACATTTATGCCCAGAGAAAGCAAGTGTCCTTGCAAACCATCATAATTAAGCTTAAAGTCAATTTTTCATTAATTATGGACCATTAGTTATTTACAGTGATACTAGAATGGTATTTTTAAAATTGTTTTTAAGTGTGAGAGAGTATAAAGTTAAAAGTTCCCCTCTGATCCTGTCACTCAGCATCCATCCTCCTTTAAGGTTTGGGCTGGGGGAGCCGAGTGTTTGCAATTCCTCCATGCATCTTTCACAGAATATTTAATGCACTAGGAGTAAATACAGTATAAACTATTTTACTTTCATTTTCTACATATAGGCTTGTTTTGACTTCGTTCATCAACTTGCTTTCTTCACATAATTATTTATCTTGAAGAGTGTCTTCAAACACTTTTTTTTTTACAGCTGCATAATGTTCTGTTTATGCATGGATCATAAAACCTAACAGTTGGGTTATATTTAGTCACTGTAGTCAGAAAAAATATTCGAAAGTCTCTTCAATGGTCGCTTTTGAGTCCTAAGCTGACAGGTGTTAGAGCTGAGAGCTCTAGAAGCAGACAACCTCCATCTTCTCCTGAGTACTACTATCAACTTGAAAAGCGGTGCTTCTGGTTTCGTGCAGCAGCAGCACAGAAAATCAGTTCATCTCACCTCCAAGAGAGTTAAAATTGAATATATTGAAATACCAATGGAATTGTCTATGTCTTTAGGGAAAGGTGTGTTTCTATCCAGAAAACACTAAGCACAAATGAGTGAAAATAGAAAGCTACTGAATTTAGCATGTTACCTGATATTTTTAAAGTCAAATTCTTCAGGTTCATCTTCCCACTTCACGGAGTGTTTTCAATAACATGTGTTCTTAAGTTTTGCATTCTAAAAAGTTTTTGCTTAAAAGACCATAACGTAAGATACAATTATTACTAAAATTATTCTCTATCACACACACTAAAACTTAACTAGATATTTTCACATGCACTATTTAATTTTAAAATATGTGCTTTTTCCATTCTTGTGCATTGATTTTAAAGGTTAATACTCAGCTAGATATATTAAGACCTATGGAAATCCCCAAGCCCACAAACCCTAAATAATTTTTAACACTGCTAAATATAATACCTATATTATAGCTCCTGATTTTCTAGGTCTCAGAACAGGATAGTTTTTTCATTAATTCTTTGCCTCCAGCTTATCTTCAACCATAATTCTATTTTACTTAACTATATTTAAAAGATTCCCTTTAGCACTAGGGTAAACTTCATACAAACCAAGTAATTTTCAGTGGAGCTTACTTTTTAAAAAAGAAAAAAAGTGTTCAAATGGCTTTTAATGTTAATATTTAACAACTTTAAATTAGAACTTATTTGGATAAATAAAATACATTTCTTTTCTGCCAATATTCAAATAAGTAGATGTTTACTGTGTCTAAACCAAATGGATTAGACATGGGTAGAGTTGGGCTGTTTCATTGAGTTGAGCCATTACACTGGGGATCATGAATGCAGCCATGTTAGTGCAATTTCCTAGTTGATATGGGAAAAATAGGAGATTTTCCAGGTTTCTCTGTCCAGGGAATTCTCCAGGCAAGAATGTTAGAGTGGGTAGCCATACCGTTCTCCAGGGGATCTTCCTGGGGATTATCATCCATCAATACCTCGTACCACCATTCCTATTCAGCAACCAAACATGTGCACATGAACAAAGACACAGAGAAACGGGCAAATTTGACAGCCCTTTACTGTGTCTTGTAAATATTCTCTTTCAGTACACCCAGGGAAAGATGAGACACAGAAAAGCAAATTCAGATTATTTGAGCAGTAGACTAAAACCCAGAGAGTCACTAGAAACAAAGACAAAACAGAAGCAGCAACAGGGTGGATGTATTCTGCATCTGTCCTCAGTCGCTTCAGTCAGGTCCGACTCTTCAGCCCACCAGGCTCCTCTGTCCGCAGGGTTCTCCAGGCAAGACTACTTGAGTGGGTTACCATGCCGCCTCCAGGAGATCTTCCCAACCCAGGGATCAAACCCACATCTTCTGTGTCTCTTGGATTTCAGGTGGATTCTTTACCCACTGAGCCACCTGGGAAGCCTGTATTCTGCATTTACACAGGGAGAATTGCAAGGATTTCATTTTTCAGGAGAAACAGGTTGTGAGGTTCTTTCATTTATTTTTCCAAATATAGACATGAACTCCAGCAGGCCTGAACAAATAACTCTGGTGAAGAGAGAGCAGGCTACATCCAGAGTTGAAGATGGAATTTAAACATTGGTGTTAGCACTCAAATATCATTTGAATCCATTGACCATTTGATCTTCGATTTTCTTACCAGTAAGAGTTGGAACAGGGCTTCCCTGGTGGGTCAGATGTTAAAGGATCTGCCTGTAAGGAGTGAGACCTGGCTTTGATCCCCAGGTCAGGAAGATCCCCTGGAGAAGGGTATGGCTACCCACTCTAGTATTCTTGCCTGGAGAATTCCATGGACAGAGAGACCTGGTGGGCTACAGTCTGTGGGGTTGCAAAGAGCCAGACATGACTGAGCAATTAACACACGCACATAAACACACACATACACACATGAGTTGCAACAGTGATTGGAGCAGCAGTTTTCAAACTGGTGCAAAAGCTCTCCTGCATAGCTAGGTTTGAGATTTCCACCTCTACAACAACTATTATATCAAGCTCTAAACAACAAAACCAAAACCAAAACTACACTAACATATTTGCCTTTAGGTAAGATTTCACTTGAGTAATGAATCTAGTCCAGTGAGTTTGAAAATCACCACGCTAGGAAAAGTTTGCTTAACTAGTGGGTGTGAATGTTCTCTAGTTCTCTAATCAGGCAAAATCATAGTTATGTACAAGGCAACATTTTGATATACAAGTTGGAAAATAGTGAACTAATTGAGTAAAACTGAGGCTAAGGAACCTGGGGACATTAGCAAATTCTTGACATCATTTGTTATCTCCTTTACTTTGTTAACCTAGTGGGCTTATGAAGTGAATTTTTAGAAAATGTAAATCAAATTCCACTTTAAAATCTTTCAGAAACTACTTTGGTTACTTTGGTTACCCTTTGGTAAAATTTATACTCCATGGCCAAGCAAAAAGACATGTTGTGACCTGGATTCTGCCTCTCTAACCTTAATACCCATCAAGCCTCACAAAGGACGCACTCTCCAACCTTTTCAAGCTACTGTACTTATAATTCCTGGAACTCACCAAGCTTTTTATTCATTTTCATACCTTTATATATATGCTTGTACATGCTGATGCTTCTTCCTAAACAGCTCACTTCACTGATTCCTCACCCTTTGATTAATGAAGAAATTTTTATTCTGCCTCACTTAAGGTTGTGTTACGTTCAGAAGACATCCTCTGACCCTCTTCACAGGCTGGATTAGATGCCGCTCAAAGTGGTGATCATAAAAATCTGAATTTTCCTGGCAAAGTGCTTATTCTTTGAGTTGTGATTTTGTTAATGTTGTCTTTTTCCACCACTATGATGGAACTCTTCAAGAAGAGAGACTTTGACTTTTATCTCTATCTTAACATAGAAATATAGCAGGTGAGCATTAAATGGTTCTTGATTAAACAGATGAAATAGTTAATGATGACATATCCTGAACTTATTATATTATATCCAGTTGGCCAAAGAATAAATGCTTTGTGAGGTTTTACATTCACATCCCACTAACTACAGTCCTTTTCAACTGGAACATACCCATACACTCATTAATTCTAAGCTACATCTCTTTTTAACATTTTAATATTTCTAATATCTGGACATAACATACCTCTATTATTGATTGTCATTGTCCTTCAGTAAAAATAAAAATAGCGACCTCAAAATTTGCAGGATAAGTGTCAGTGGCTTAAAAGAAAATCTCAGAGATAATATGAAGCACTGTTTTATACCCTAGAAATAAGACAATTGGGAGAGAGGGTTGGGAATGGGTGAATCAGAGGTATTTGTCTTTAATGCTTAAGGTGGACTTGAAAGTTACCCAGTTTTAGATAACTACAAAGTTGGTTTAAGAGTCATGCCATGATGGCACTTAGTTCTTTCTGAAATATTTCCAAAAAGGAACTTGATGGGACAGAAGACTACATTGTATGGAGAAAAGTGGACAGAGAATTCTCAACAGAAAAGAGATTCTAAATGTGAAGTTAAATTCCTTAACCAATTTATTTTGCTCACCTCCTATATACACCCAAAATAAATACTTAAGTCAAAGTGAATGTAAAATGATTCCTTCACTTAGCAAAAAGTAAAAAAATCTGCGTTATAAGAAAGTACTATGTGAAATCTAATTAGTGGTGTTTTCCTTTGTTAGCGGTATATGAAATACTGGTGGGATTTCTAATTAGTGGTATTTTAGATTTAGTTTCGTGGAATCAAATATGGGACCAGGCAATGGATGAGACATAATCTAAAATTTGGCCACTTTTGCCACTTAAGTAATTTAGTTCACAGCATGAGTTTATTTAAAGTTATTCTGTACTTTGTTAAATTACTTTATTCTAGTTCTTTGTATTTAAACTAAGTGATCAGTGAAACTGGAGGATGGCTCATGTGTTTATTACCACTCAAAAGAGACTGTAGAGATAATATGTTATATTTTTTTTACTAGTATTTGAAGCTGTAGGGAAGGAATAAATATGCCAAAGTGGAGAACTTACTAGGCACTAGAATTAAACAGAACACTTGTATTTTAGTTATTAGTATTTCAAATCAATATATCTATCCACATGACAAATTCACTATACTTACCAAATCACTTTCATTTCCCGACCACCACTTGACTTGGACTTTTAATGCCTTTGTTTGTTTGTCTTTCAGTTCAGGGATAATTCTCTGGCAGTAAATAACTGGGATAGAAATCATGGTGTGTTTCTCTTCAGCATATGCTGCATGTGGTACAACACATTATGTTGGGCCAGGGATAGACTAAACGGATGGTTCTTGCCACTTTTTTTAATAAAAAGGAAAGAGCTTTTCTTTTAGGCATAAAGGATTTAGAATGAAATTTTAAAGAAAAATAACATAAATATATATAAAACTCACTTGGTAAATATGCTTTAACATGCATATCACTGCTGTCTTGGTCTTTTCACTCTTAGACCTATGTGATTGATAACTCAAAGTCTGCATTAGGATCAATTTGGTTGGAAATATAAGAAGATTGTTAAAAAAATAAAATTCGAGTACCCCAGTGTTGGTACACTTGGTTATGAGAAGCTAGAGCAAATAAAGTGATTGCTAAAATAGCTAAATCACAACCAAGATTGCAAAAATTCTCAAGATTGTGTGTATGTGAGAGAGCGAGAGAGATTTTATAGGAGGAAAGATAATTCATCTATAATGGGAATTTAATTACCAAGAACAAGTTCTTTAGAGGGGTCACCAGTGGACCAACTTGGCAGCCAGGAAATGGCCTTTCTTTCATGGAGACTGACTTTCTTCCCTCCCACCACTCCTTCCTTATACCAATGTTAGCTTTCAGCTTGTATCCATACACTAACCTCAAACATCTTACTTAACACAGAGAAAGGATTTAATTAAATTTACGAAATGTATTTTCCTCATTTTTACTGTATTTCACATCCTGTATTTTAAATTCACTGCTTGTTTTTATTGCTAAATTTTTGATATTTATTATGTTTTGGACACATATGGTTATTATCAATGAAAAACATTAATTTGATTATTTTTATTATTACAGGAAAAATAAAAGGGCTCCCAAAGGTTCTTTTGAAAAATTTACATATATACATACATACATAACATGTGAAATGTCTCAAAGTATATTATAGATCTCTTTTGAATGATAAAGAAAATTGTAAATCAATAGTGTGTAAATCCTATCTGACTTTTATCTTGAAAAATCAGTTATCCAAGGATAACCTTCTTCATTTAATATGTGTAATCTGAGTGATCACTTGTGTAAAGTGATAACTATGTGTAAATACCACATACCATTCTAGAATGGTTTCTTGTATGTATGTTAAATTATTTGATGCTGACAGTATATATATTTTACATTCAGGGAACTGAGATGCTGGGAAGCATGTAGTTAATAAGTAGAAACCCTGGGATTTGAACACTGCTAGTCTGATGTGGAGACCTTGCTATTATCCACTATATTATACTGCATCTTAGCCATTCTATACCATGTCTCAATTTGTTTAGCTTTCATTCAGTTACTAAACAGATCCTGTTCCACCTTTTCATATCTGTAAAAATGAAAGTTAATCCAGATACTAAGGACCTTTCCACCTTCCAGCTTTAAAACCAAGGGCTTGAGAAGTTGAGCAGAGAAAATAGCAAAAGTTTTGAGTGCTCAACAGCTCAGGAAAGGAAACACATTTGTTTGAGGAAAGATACTCCTGCACCATCATAGAATTTTCAAATAGACATTAACCAATTGAATAATTACATACTGATGGCTTCTAAGGGCTTGACCAGATACAGATGAAAAGGAATATTGCAGATTTCTAACCATTAAGATGTATTATTCCAATATACAACAGACAATTAAAATATAGTATTAGAAGTTACTTCCCAGGCATAAGCAGTAGGCACAATGAGAATACCCGGGGTGGACACTCAAACTCGGGGGGAGGGTCAATGCATTTGACTTATTTTCCTTGTTCTGATTTCAGGGGATATACTTGTCTTGTATGACCTTGCTCTTGCCTCCATTTTTAATGTGCAAACTATTGGGACTCAAAATAATGACTTTTGAATAAATTAAGCTATATCCAAACCTAATAATCTACAATTTTAATTCATAGTCAAAGAAGAGCTGAACACTAAGCGTATATGGGAAACAAATGTAAACATTATTTGTCTTACATTGTCACATTATTATTGGAAAAACCAATAGTTGTTATGTTTCAAATGCTATCCTTAATTTATTATAGCTATTACTGTGAGAACCAGAAAATCCTTGGGTCTAATGAATACATATAAAAGTAGTATAATCACAGGCTTTACAAAATATAGTATTTAAAATCCTATTGTACTTAGCATTTCTGTTGTTAATGTAAATTCTCAAAGGTAATTTCCAGATTTGAGGGGTCAAATTAACAATACTTCCACTTTGGCCTTTGTTTTGTACCAGCTGAGAAACAGAATAGGGATGAAGAAGACAGAGAGAAAAATGCCAGTATTACCATTAATGGAGATTTGGAACTGCATAGCTTATATAGATGAAAATGATGAACTGCATGGCTATTCAGAGATGTTATTCAAGAATTCAAGCATTCGATGAGAATATAGACTAGACAACTTTAATATTTCTTCCAGCTATACTAATGAGTGATTCTAAGTGTAATATGTTAAGTGGACTCTTTAATAGTCTTCATATTCATAAATAAATTCAGTTCAGTTCAGTTCAGTCGCTCAGTCATGTCCAACTCTTTGCAACCCCATGGACTGCAGCATGCCAGGCCTCCCTGTCCATCACCAACTCCTGGAATTTACTCAAACTCATGTTCATTGAGTCGGTGATGCCATAAACTATTGGTGATGAATAAATTAGCATGACTTTATTGAGCACCTGGGCACTTAGTAAAGTGAAAAGTAATAACAGATACATAAACAATCAACAAAATATCTCAAAATTTTCAGCACCATCCACCACTACCTTACCATTATGTAGTTTTCATTTAAGTTTTAGAGAATAATATATTAAACAAGCAGTTAAAAATATTTGCTTTAGCCAAATGTACTGACACGAGAGACAAAAGAATATTAGTGAAGAGAGAAATTATAACAGACTGCAGTAAATGGAGATGCCTCATATTGGGTAAGAGTTTTGATCTAAGGGATATAGAAGATCTGAAAGGCAAACAGAAAATGTAGTCAAGGGACACGTTCAGAGGAGAGGGAGGGACTAATTTAAGGCTGGAACACAGAACCGATGATGAGGACAAACAGATGCGACATAGATCGTGAGAAGTGAAAATGAACTTACAGATGCATAAGTGGCAGAAAGAGAAAACCCCCTTGTGTTCCTAAATTAGATCTTACATTAACAATTATTTAGCAATATTATCCCAGAGGGGAGAAACTGGATATGGAATAAACAACAGAAAGGCTACAACAGGAATGCAGGTATGAAGCAAGGAAGACCTAGATTAGAAGGGCAGCAGTAGATGTAGAAAAGAAAGGGTAAATCTGAGAGACACTTAACAGGATCAAGAGACTAACTACAAAGGGCGTAGTAGCTTATGCTTGTAGAATAAGCTTTATCTTAACTAGAAAGTCTTTTTTAGGACCCTAGTCTAAAACTCTGGGGGAAATGATAATGTATTAATTCATAAGAAAATCAGAGAAATAGTTCTGGGTATTTTTCTTAGCTGTGAAATGTGAAATCCTATTTAGAGGGGGAAAGAAAGGGAGTTCTCTGGCCCAGGAATAGAACTTGTTTATTTTCTCACTCCTCTTTGCTTCCAACTAGTTTTAATATTATGAGTGCAATTATAACCAAACAGGGAAAGAGAGACATGCAGTGTGCCTGAATCCAGACTGAAAAGGGATCACAGGCTCTGGGATTAACAGAAGGCTCTAATTGGCTTTTCCAAGCAGATGAAAAACTGAGGTACATGCCCTTTGTAAACTGGGTTGCCTATAATTAGTCAAAGGATGGTTAGACTGTTCCATTGGAAGAAAAAGTGTGGGAAGCAATAAACTGCCTTTTCACTCTAACTTAAATCAAGCAAGTGTAAATGGTACCTGCTCATTTACAATTTTTTTTAAGTATCCCCTCACCTTTCCAAGTGTTCCCTATCATGTAGTTACAGTATGATGCCAATCCATGTTATCATCGCATTTACCTGACCCAAAATATTCACATCAGATCTGGTTTTTTGTCTGTCAAAAATACATTGTAAGGTACTACCTCCTTTCCTAAACGCAATCTGGTTGTATTTATAAAGGACGGATTCAATCTTATTCTTGGGTAATCTTCACAAGAAGCATACAATTCATTCCCTAGGGGCTCAGACTGTAAAGAATCCGCCTGCAATGCAGGACTCCCAAGTTCGATACCTAGGTCTGGAAGATTCCCTGGAGAAGGGTATGGCTACTCACTCCAGTATTCTTGCCTGGTGAATCCTATGGACAGAGTCCCTGGGTCACAAAGAGTCAGACACAACTGAGCAACCAACACAACTTGTTAAAATATGATGTAATGGCTGAGTGTGCCAATGATTTTTAATATTTTTAGCTTTTATTAACAAAGTTGAAAACTGGAGAAAAGGATCTGTAGTGCATATTTCTTTTCCTTGTTACATACGACAATGGATTAAATTATATAATAAGATAGTAGTCCCTGTAAAAACAGCACTGGGCATCATTTTGCAATAAACGGAAACAAAAGTCTGTCAATTTGGTACTTGTCAGTTTGCGTTCTCATGAACAACAATAACAACAAGGAGTATGAAGAGCAAAGGTGAAAAAATTGCAATTTCAAAATTGCCTTAGTTGGAGTGTTATTTTGGAGCTCATTGGTGAGGTCAGCTGATGCAGGATTTCAAAGGCAATTAGAGTAAATCAAACTGCAGAACATCCCCTTGGGCTGGTTTGAAGATACCTTGGAAAGACGCTCTTTTTTTCCCCCTAACCCTGGTTGCTGCCACATCTAGCAGCTGCTTTCTTTTTGACAATTCGTCACTCCTGAAAAATGTTTGCAAGCAGTTTGGATAATTTCCAATTCATTCTTGCAGGAAATGAGGATTTGCTTCCTCACTTGGGATACCTGCTGCTAGGTTTATTCACTAATAAGCATGATAAATGTTTTAGCCTTTGATCAGTGCTAATTTAACAAGTAAGCTCCCCAGAAAAAAAAAGTCTTTGAGGCTCAGGGGCTCAAGACAGCACATGAGTTGGAAATATGATTGATTGTGTTGCTGTGAGAAATTTCCATAAAAAACTTTTATCACACTGCTATGTTCTGAACAATTAAATAAAAAATGAAAGATAGTTACCCTCCAAAGAAGGACAGAGGCAGCCCAGCAAACTTCACAAGACTTTTTACGACACTGGCTCAGACCAATTTTCCACAGAAATATCAGTCCTCTTTTTTATTAAATTTTGTCCACATTATCTTATCCATTTCCTCTTTTTCTCATCCTGACTCATCTTCTTTACACATGATCCTTTTCTCTACCTGCCTTGCCAGCCCTATAATTAATATTTTAAACAAATTTTAACATGAGGTATATTATGAAAACTGAACAAATCAAATGGAAGAGAAATGGATATCTGACACAAATGTCATATCTGACATTGTAAAAGGGGTTCAGATGCAATCTAATGTCATGTGGAAGATGCTGCTATTTGTTAAAGAGTAGTCCACACATCCAGTTACCAAAGTAGACACCACTACTGAACAAACCCAGAAAAGACCAAATTCCTTTCATTCCATATCAAATTTTTTGAATTATCCCTAGCATGAGACTGTAGTCTTTCTCCACTATACAAAGAAATTATGTTTGCAGTTTACTGTGACGAATAGTACCAGACCTTAAATCAGTTCTTACTACAGCAAAGGTTGTACTAAAAATTGCACTTCCAATCAACATTTCAAAATACCTAACCTGGGCTAAATAAAATATACAGAAACAAATGAGTTACTCCCTGCCATTCAATATGCTCAACAAAACGCTCTCCATGGAGAAATAGGCATATAGATACATAGGCATGGATAGAACTTAGTCACCGGTAATCATCATTTTCTGTTATTAAGGTTTATATTGCATCTGACAAAATTGAGAAGAAATTCCATTTTTTAAATTGGAATAAAATTGCTTTACAATGGTGTGTTAGTTTCTGCTGCACAATCAAGTGAATCAGTCATATGCACACATATAACCCCTCCCTCTTGGACCTCCCTCTCACCTCACCCCCATCCCACCTCTCTAGGTCATCACAGAGCACTGAACTGAGTTTACTGTGCTTTATAGCAGCTTTCTTCCCACTAGCTAGCTATTTTACACATGGTAGTGTACATGAATCATATATATATGCATGTATACACACACACACACACACACACACACATATGTATAATATCCCAGTCTCCCAATTCCTCCCATGTTTCCCTTTCTCCCTGTGTCCACATGTCCATTTTAAAAGAAGAATCTGAAAAAGAAAGATGAGAAAGAAAACTTTGCCAATGGCCCAATGATATGAGGGGAACTAAAAGTATTAGCTAAGATGATATAGGTATCATTTACTATATATAGACATAAGTGTGTGTGATAAAAGTTTAACAACACAGATGGATAGTGATTGCCTCATGTAACAAAGGAGAGAAGAAAGACAATAGGATTAGAAAAGGTTATAAAGCAGGCTTCTCTTATATCTGTGTTGTTTCATTTTAAGAAGAACATAAGAACATTTAACATTTGTCAAATCTTGATGGTAGTTATACAAGTATTCATTAAATTTTTCTGAACTTTTCTGTAGATCTGAAATATTTCATAATTAAATATGTCCAAATTAATTTATTATAGTTTATACAATAATTACTCTAAAATTGAAAAAAAAATATAAGATGCTGGTAAATGTTAAATTGTGGAAATTCTCTCAATTTATTTCATTTCCTGATTGATTTGATAATGTTTAACTTTGTGTGGGAAAGATGGAAAAACATAGTATGGCAAAGTTTTAACCTGAAAACACTTTTTTTGATAATTAGTTTGCCCTAAATTTATGTATTTATTTCTATATATAACACGTTTTCAAATGGATATACAGAGTAATATTCCAGGTTCATACTGGAATTTTGATGAGGATATTTTAAAATAAAAAAGGCTCACAAAACTAGACATATATAGTCTGGATGAGAAAATGTAATTTTAGGGGTATATCAGGTCCCTAAAAGTTGTTATGAAATATGTAAGACTTTGACATGTGGATGAGTGAGTAGAATAACTTTAAGTAAATCTTAAGTATAAAATTAACACCAATTGGGGAAGTTACAATCAGAAATATTTTGATTGTTCGGTAAAGCTGCAAGATCATTCAGTTATACAATAAGAACATATTTTGCCTTCTGAATCAGTGAGTTGTTAGAAATGTGCAAGAGTACTCTTTACATTCTAACCACTTTGCATTCTAAGAGTCTATGAGTCAATAATATTCATTCATATAGCAACACATAAATTAAGTAGTGTTAATGATTTTATTATCATAAACTACAGTTAATTTGTTCTATAAGATTATGCACTAAATGTTCTCACACTTTGCCTCACTCATCCATTTTAAGTAAACTGGGTTGCTCACAGCTAATGGATAAGGGAGAACCTGTGAGAAACAATTGAAAACATATATTCTGACCATTATTAATAAGAGAGTGAGATGAACAAATAAAAAAGAAAAATATTTTACCTGATAATGCCATTCCTTGTTATTTTTTTGTTTTCAAAATTAACATGGGATATGTCCATATATACTCATTGCAAATTGATATCTTCTTGATTTTGCTTTTGGAAAATACACTGGATCTATTAATGTAAATTATTTTAAATAAATGCATATAGTCAGATCACACAGCATATATACTGGAGTAAAAAGAGCCTGACTTAACAAGAAGTTCCATATATTACTTGCACTTCCTACTGGGAATTTCATCACACCTAATGGAGCAATTGAACTCCTTGAATCTAGAGTCAGACTACAGTTGCCTTACTCTAGAATAGCTGCATATATTGCATTCAATTACCTCAGAGAACTCATGAATTGCCATTTTTGCAGCAGCAGTAGTAGATGGCATCATATCCTATATAATGTTAACTTGTCAATCAAATTTACGTGCAATAACCAATAACAAGTTTTAAGAGAGCTGATAAACAGAATAACAAAATTAATTAGAAAAAAATGACTTCATTAAAATACTATAACTTATTAATTGCCAAATTGTTCTCATGTATGTCCCTTACTATAATGGATGTCAGTTTTTAAATTCCAGAACATATTAAAAATTGTCTTCATTGTAAAAATTATGACATCGTTTACTTAAAAGTATATGTTATTCAAGAGATTTTTCGGGAACAAATGACTTTTTGAGGAAGAATGAACCATTTAGCAGTACTACTTGAAAGAAGAAGTGTTTTAAAGATACAAGAGGTGGTTTCTAAATCACTTCAGCTTTGAGTCTTGAATTTCAACCACACGATTTGGGTTCTTTTGTATGTTTTATAATTTCATTTGAAAATAATTGCAATTTGCAGCAACAAGTGCAAGAATAAGAAAAGCACAAAGAAGACCTTCACTAATGACCTATCATAAACATTTTATTCCATTTGCTCTACTTTGTTGTTCAGTCACTCAGTCATGTCCGACTCTTTGCAACCCCCCAGGCCTCCCTGTCCTTCACCATCTCCTGCAGTTTGCTCAAACTCATGTCCATTGAATCAGTGATGCCATCCAATCATCTCATCCCCTATCATCCCCTTCTCCTCCTGCCTTCAATCTTTTCCAGCATCAAGATCTTTTCCAGTGAGTTGGCTCTTTGAATCAGGTGGCCAAAATATTGGAGCTCCAGCTTCAGCATCAGCCCTTCCAATGGATATTCAGGGTTGATTTCCTTTAGGATTGACTGATTCATTCTCCTTGCTGTTTAAGGGACTCTCAAGAGTCTTCTCCAGCACCACAGTTTGAAAGCATCAGTTCTTTGGTGCTCAGCCTTATTTATGGTCCAACTCTCAATATCTGTACATGACTACTGGAAAAACCCATAGCTTTGACTAGACAGACCTTTGCTGGCAAAGTGTGTCTAGACATCACTTTGTCTAGACATCACTTTGTCTACACAAATACTTGTCTAGGTTTCTCCTAGCTTTTCTTCCAGGGAGCAAACATCTTTTAATTTATTTGTTCTCAATATCCCTCTCTTTCTCTCTCAAATGAAATAAATACATGTAATAAATATGTACAAAATATAAAATATTTTTTCAGAGACATGTTGGAGCAAAAGTCTATACATCATGACCCTTTTTGTTGTTGTCATTGTTTAGTCACTAAGTTGTGTTCAACTCTTTTGGGACCCCATAGCCTGTCAGGCTTCCTCTGTCCATGGCATTTTCCAGGCAAAAATACTCGAGTAGGTTGCTATTTCCTTCTCCAAGTGGTCTTCCTGACCCAGAGGTTGAACCCAAGTCTCTTGCATGGCAGGCAAATTCTTTACCACTGAGCCACCCTTACTTACCCCTAACTATTTCTGAGGTATTTCTTAAGAATAAGAAATTACTCTTACATTACAACAATATACTTATCAGTTTCAATAACAGTTAAAATTGACATGATCTTTACCTAATTTATCATTTTATTACAATTTTGTCAATTGACCCAAATAACATCCTTTATAATATTTTTATTTTTTTCTAACCCACAATACACTTACTATCAGCTACTTCATTCTGCTGTAATGTTTCTGATCTTTGTGAAATGTATATTATTATCTCTTAATATATAAATATCTCCTGAATGATACAGCATTAAAATAATTTTTACAATCATCATTGATAAAATGAAGAAAAACAACAAATTTTAAAAGCCCACAAAATCTTGTTCATAGAATTATTTCATTTATTTTTTTTCATTTTCAAGAAATCTTCCCCCAACAAACTTCTTAAAATTATATTTTGCACTCCTTTTTTTTAACCTATAGATAGGTCAGTTTTCTCTCAACTGTCTTTTGGCTTCACAGATCCATGCAAAACATTAGTGCAGTCTGTCGATGACTTCAGAAATCCAATGATCTCCTTGTACTGTAACTCTTCCTGATCGTAATTTCAGAACTTTCTCTTGTTTACTATCACCTTGATATTAGAATCTGTCTCTTACTTTGTCCCATTGACCCTGGTTCCCCTTTTTTTCTTCTCTACTTTTTTGATCAGCTTTATCCATCTCATTTGCTGCCTCATATTCATTCAGTCTCTTAAAAACAGAGCTTTCAAACCTGCCTTTCGCAGTGTGGCAAACCCAATGACTCAACAATTACCATCATGTAAAGAAAGTCACCAATGCAATTTACAAGGACTTGGGCAAACTTGGGAAGATGATGATAGACAGGGAGTCCTGGCATATTGCAGTCCATGGGGTCAAAAAGAGTCGGACATGATGCGGCAACTGAACAACAACAAAACAAAATCGAAACAGATAACAAAAATCAAATCCACCCTGAATTTCAGCATTCCACTTTCAACTTGTCCCATCAGTACTTCAAATTCAATACATGCATATTGCTGACGGTATGCCCTTGCAAGCTGACCTCACCCTTGCTCTGCTTCTTTTACTGTTCCATTTAGCTTTCACAATAACTGAGACTTACTCATCACTCTTGCCCCTAACAACACCCAGGTTTCCCATTTCAGTTTCAGTTAAAAATCTAACTTATTATCAAACTCAAAACTATTAATCAAGTCCAAGTCCTTTAAACCTTTCAACTCCTTTAACTGATCTCTATGAATCCACTTCTCTCCTCTTTCTTATTATATTAATAACATTACTCTAAATACAAGATCCTTTCACAACAGTATTCTTGCAGAGTACTTCTGATCATATTAATTCCTCATTAAACAAAAAAAAAAAAAGGTTCTTCTCTGCATGGAGAATAAAGTACAAGGTTTTTGACCTGGTCATTAAATGCTTCAATGATATTGGCATCAATACATTGCCGAAGTGTTTTTGTTTTTTTAACTGTTCTGTAATGTACTGTATATTGTATTCTCTCCATGTATCTCTCATATCTTTTTGCTCTCTCTCCACACTATCACATTTCAAAACCCAAAGCAAATGTCTCCTTAGTCAAGCAATTCCCTTTAAAGTTGCTGGATGGAATTAATCTCTCTAACCTAAGAGATTACACCTAAATTGCATAGATATGCTACAGTTTAGGAGGTACATATATATATATATGTATACATATATAACATATATACATATAGTATGTATAACATATCTACATGTATATTATATATACATACACACATATAGGCACACATATATGTATATATGTGCATATAATAAACATATATGTAAGCATATATATGTGTATGTGCTTGATAGGTATTTGTTTCTTCTGTTAATGTATTAATAAAGTAGATAAAATACCAGACTATGAACTTTTAGTTTGCAATGTATTTGTTATATAGGGATTTTAGTCTTAAAATGATTTATTGCAATGATATTTGAGTTTTTCAAGTAGGAAAATTATCTCCACTCATTTTCCAAATTATGGCAATTTTGTGTCTGAATTCTACTAGCTTTCCAATTGCAAGACGGTTGAAACTTATTTAACCTTACAGACCATTCAGTGTAAGCCCTCTGCACTCCCAGTGAGCAGACGCTGAAACACACTAGAGATTCATTACACAGACACTTTCATACATGTCCTGGGTTCCTCCTGAGAAGCATGGTGACTAATCCTGTTGTAAGAACTCACTGACATCAGATGCTGCAACTGAGATGAATTTCCAAAGGTTAATGAACTATACACATGACTATAAATAGCAGCATGTTTTCCTTCAGCAACCAGTTTTTCTATAGTAGAGACACTTCAGATCAGTGAAGGAACCTTCCTCAAGAGTTCATCTCTAAGGAGGCTTTTAAGTCAATAAGCATTTCATGAGAAGTGAGTGCATTTCATGACTGTCAATTACTGATGGTGACAATGGTACAGATTTCATACAGATATCTTTATTTACCCTGAAAATACTTAGGAGTTTGCAAAGTTCAAGGTCTTTAGTCATACCTTCACCATTTCATAGTTTATTCCAAACTGAGCATAAGGTGTGAAGTGAAGTGAAAATCGCTCAGTCATCTCTGACTCTTTGCGACCTCATGGACTGTAGCCCACCAGGCTCCCCCATCCATGGAATTCTCCAGGCAAGAATACTGGAGTGGGTTACCATTCACTTCTCCAATAAGGTGTGAGATACTATAATTTGGTAATTATTAAACTTGAGAGTGCATCAAAATACTTAGAGGGCTTATTAAAACACTGCAGAGGAAGTAGTTCAGTTCGGTTCAGTCGCTCAGTTGTATCCAACTCATTGCAACCCTATGGACTGCAGCACACCAGGCTTCCCTGTCCATCACCAGCTCCTGTAGTCTACTCAAACTCATGTCCACTGAGTCGGTGATGCCATCCAACCACCTCATCTTCTGTTATCCCCTTCTCCTCCTGCCTTCAATATTTCCCAGCATCAGGGTCTTTTCAAATGAGTCAGTTCTTTGCAGCAGGTGGCCACAGTATAGGAGTTTCAGCTTCAGCATCATTCCTTCCAATGAATATTCAGGACTGATCTCCTTTAGGATGGACTGGTTGGATCTCCTTGCAGTCTAAGGGACTCTCAAGAGTCTTCTCCAACACCACAGTTCAAAAGCATTAATTCTTCAGCGTTCAACTTTCTTTAATCCAACTCTCACATCCATATGTGACTACTGGAAAAACCATAGCTTTGACTAGATGGACCTTTGTTGGCAAAGTAATGTCTCTGCTTTTTAACATGCTATCTAGGTTGGTCATAGCTTTCCCTCCAAGGAGTAAGTGTCTTTTAATTTCATGACTGCAGTCACCACCTGCAGTGATTTTGGAGCCCGAAAACATAAATTCTCTCACTGTTTGCATTGTTTCCCCATCTATTTGCATGAGGTGATGGGACCAGATGCCATGATCTGAGTTTTCTGAATGTTGAGTTTTAAGTCAACTTTTTCATTCTCCTCTTTCACTTTCAACAAGAGGCTCTTTAGTTCTTCACTTTCTGCCATAAGAGTGGTGTCATCTGCATATCTGAGGTTATTGATATTAGTGAGATGGGTTATTACTAGAGTTATTGATTTAGTAAGTCTTTAGGGTATGAGAATGTAAATTTTAGTGGTATGCTATACTCTGCATTTCTAACATGCTCTATGTGATATTGATGCTGTTGGTCTGAGTACAAACTTTGAGAATCACTGCTCTCGTTCTTTGGTTTCAATTCGGTCTTGTATTGAAACCTATAGAGCTTTAACATACCACCCTTTCACCTTTCCCTTCCCAGTCTGATCCAAGTTCCTGAAATTCTGAATGGTATAGGGTGTGGCCTGGTCATAGGAATTTTTAGGAAGTTGATTCATAGCTGGAGATATGATCATTAGCCTCTAAAGGGTTATTTTATACATTCATCAGGAAATCAATCCTCAGGACTTAAATAGGGACACAACATATCTTAAACAAATTAAGAGAATTTTACAATGCTAGTTTATTTCTATTCCACATCAGTAAAGCCTTTTGTGGGGCAATAAAAACTCCTAAATATTACACACTATGTGTATGAAATGGGTACTGCTAAAATTAAAAAAACAAAAAATCCTTACAGCCTTGCTCCTTGGAAGAAAAGTTATGAGAAACCTAGGCAATGTATTTAAGAAAAGCAGAGACATCACTTTGTCTACAAAGGTCCCTATGTTCAAAACCATGACTTTCCCAGTAGTCATGTACAGATGTGAGAGTTGGACCATAAAAGAAAGCTAAGCACCAAAGAATTGATGCTTTCAAAATGCGGTGTTGGAGAAAACTGAGAGTCTGTTAGACAGCAAGGTGATCCAACCAGTCCATCCTAAAGGAAATCAGTCCTGAATATTCATTGGAAGGACTGATGCTGAAGCTGAAACTCCAATACTTTGGCCACCTGATGTGAAGAGCCAACTCATTGGAAAAGACCTGGATGCTGGGAAAGATTGAAAGCAGGAGGAGAAGGGAATGACAGAGGATGAGATGATTGGATGGCATCACCAACTTAACAAACCTGAGTTTGAACAAATGCTGAGAGATTGTGCTAAAGGAAAGCTTGGCATGTTGCAGTCCAGGGGGCTGCAAATAGTCGGACACGATTGAGCAACTGAACAACAAAAGCAATATTCATGATCTGATCAGGAATTCATGGAACACATTTCTTTATATTAGTGCTTTTTTCACCAAGAGGTCTTATTAGAATAGAATCCTATCCCCAGAGTTCCTGGAAGTGGGACTCCTGAGTTTCACTTCTATTTTTAAAAAGTTTCCAGGGGATGATGGCCAGGTACCATGCCCTGAAGAGAATTACTTTGAAAATGAGAAGTTCAGCAAGACTCACAGTAAAAAGGCAGTTCTTGATATGTCAATCAACGAGACAAGTTATCTTGAACCTTTCACTCAACTGCCTTCAGGTGAACCAGGAATCATTAGTGAAGGTCACATGGATATGTAGATAAGATAGAGACATTATATACTAATTCTATACTAACTCAGTATGAGCTTATTGAAGGCTTACAGTTATATATTACATGCTGAAGTTCTTCTTTTGAATTACTCACACACAAAGTATGCCAAACACATCATATATATTGAATAATTTGGTGGATTTGATTTAGCCCAGATCCCTTTTTTAACTCTTTAGAAACGATCTGGATTTCTAGTCAGAGGAAGATGTCAGTGATTATCTGTCTTCACCACTGTCATGCTACCAAACCAACAGTAGATTTTTGGGGGTATCTATTATTGAAATATCTAAGTTTTTCAATAAACAAATGCTGAAATCTTTGGGTAGCCCCAAATTTTAGAATTGCTATTTAGCTTATAATTTACCCATTCATTAATCAATGGACCAAACATTCTGCTAGTTGTTAATGGTAAAATTGCCAATTAAAAATAAAAGACATTATGCCTGTTCATGGAAGTTAATGGGGAAGTAGGCATTAATCAACTAATTCATTAGGTACATCATTACAAACTGTGATATTGTAATGAGAAAGTTTGTAAATAATTTACATATTATGGACAATGCTTGAATACACACAAAACTACCTTGTGCTATCAAAGCTGAATAACCTGAAGGAGATAGCAAACATACCAATAGGTGTTGAGTGACTGGTACAACAGGCCAAGAAGGTTTAAATCTCTGCCTTGAAAAAATTATAAGTCAATATGTGTCACTGACCTTCAGGAAGTATTTCTAATAATAGATAACTATGGGTATCAGAGCCAGAGAGGCCAAAGATACACTATACTTGGCCAAGGTGATATTTAAAGGGATATTTGCAATCATAGGTAAAACTGCCTTTCATAAACTAGAAATTACAGGCCAATCTTTGTTTTCAATCAAAATCAATACATGTGACATTTTATAAACCATCATGACTAATTGGGTTAAATAGCTTTAATCCAACAGATTATACTAATACTTGTACTCTAAATATGGTCGAGGATCCCAAGAAATATGTTTTCAAGTAATTCACTATTGAATATAGCAATGATTTTAAATTACTGGTAATGTAGGAGAAGCAAGGCTTATCTATGTTTACACACTTCATATTTTGCAATGCTTTCATTGAAATATAATACAGACTGAAAATGGCATAAAATAAAAGTGCACAGGTCAATGAATTTTTACAAAATAAACACAATCATTTAAAAAGATTTAGAAGATAATGCCAATCTTTCCACCACATTGTACCAATTTAAACTCCATATGGCAATAGATGAATATCCCAGTGACTTCATATTCTTGCTAACTCTCAATATTTTCCTCCATTTTAGTCATTCTGGTGAAGTATAGTAGCACTGGATAAAATTGGGGTTTTATTTTACTTGTCTTTGGGTGTTCTTTTCCTTGTGAGTTTGTTTTAACTTTTGCATTGTCTATCTTTTATTTCTTGACTGGCAGAAGTTTAATATGTAGTTTGGTACAAGTACCTTGTAAACTGTATGAATTGCAAGTATTTCCTCCCATTCTGAGGGATTTTTTTCATTATGGTGACATTGCCTTCCCAGCATTCTATCTTCTATTCTGCAGCTTCAAAACCTGGCAAATGCATCGAGGCAAAACACTGCTGTTTGTTTGAGCTCTCTGGAGTCACCAATTTTGTCACTCTAGCCCCATGAGTCCACCAACATTTTGTGGTTTCCCCACCCCATGACTTCTAGTAGTAATCTTCTGCTCTGGAAAAATCTCTGGTCCTCATTATTGAATAGCTCTTTGATGTCATTATTCTTTTTAATAATTTCTTCCAGCTTTTCCATTTTTTCTCAGTTGGACCTTTTAGGTTTCAGAGGCCACACTATAATACCTGGAAGTAGATGCTCCATACCACATACCTAAACTTATTTATAAAGTGCATCAAATATGGCTTATTTATTTATTTAAAATAAATATGTGAGAGACTAGATTACTGACTCAATTTCTGAGTTCAGAATGATGAAGAATAGACAGTTCAAAGTAGACAGTGATACTTAAGAATAAATGTGGTAATTTAAAAAGCAAACTTTTAGAGATCAGATTATAATTTGAATTGTTTATTCTTATTTGTGCTTCTCTTTGTGGTCTGACATGTTTTTGAGAAGTAAAACACAGCAGCCATTTGGGAACCAAGAGATACAGTCCTTATAGTCTATCCTGCAAATAATAAACTACAATTTCATTTTTCTGGACCTCTATCTTGCTGACCTATAAAATGAAAATGTTTACATGCATGTAAGGTATAACTGACAGATAGCATTAAGTTATCTGCAGGTGTACAATGTAATGATACAATATTTGTATATTTTGTTAAATGATCACTGCAATAATCTAGTTAATGCCATCACCATATGCAGTTACAACTTTTTCTTGTGATGATAACTTTTAAGATCTACTACTCTCTTAGAAACTTTTAAATATGCAATACAGTATTATCAACAGGAAGATCCCCTGGAAGAGGGCATGGCAACTCACTCCAGTATTCTCACCTGGAGAATCCCATGGAGAGAGGAGCCTGGCAGGCTACAGTCCATAGGGTCACGGTCACTTAGTGAAGCAACTTAGTAGCATTATTAACCACAGACACTATGATGTACATTGTATCTCCATGACTTTTTATTTTGGAAATTTGTACTTTGTGATTGCCTTCACCCATTATACTTACCTCTCAGTTCCTAGTAAGATGAGAACTTTAAGGTAAATCAACTACAGGGTCTTTTTTTATCTTTAAAAATTGGTTTCTGCAATATGTTCACATGTTTCCCATTTGCAACTTATTTTTGAGTCTGGATAACAAAACTGAAAATACTTGTCATTTTGGGCAAAAGAAGAGGCAAGTAAAGGAGTAATTACTCTCCAAATTCACTGCTGGTTTGATATGACTGATAATGTAGTGTATTTATTGGGGACATTTTAAAATATAGAGAGTAGAATAGCATGATAATTAATATAATATAATATGGAGAGACAGAATAGCATGACTCTAGAGCCAGAAGTTTCAAGTCCAAGTCCCAGCTTTAACACTTACTAAATGTGTGACCATGGGTCAGTTGCTTAACCACTCGTGAATATTTTATATAAACACTTAATGAATTAATATATGTAAAATTCTCACAACTGTGTCAAATAAAAATTAATATAAAGTGGCTTAAAAAGAGATAAAAATTTATGTGTGTGTATACACACATATTTTACAAGATACAATTCACAGGGAAACATCTTGATATTATTTTTAATGACAAAAACTAAATAATGGTTCCTAAAGGAAAATTTGTTTATTTTTTTCTGCAAAAATTAAACAACTGAATGTAGCCATGAAAATGCATTGCTTCTTGGAGAAGCTTCACCAAGTATGCATATCTCGGGTAAATTTTCCATTTATCTTAGTCAGAATATGTCTCCATTGGACTCACGGTGTCACAGAAAAGGAAAAAGCAAAACAAAATAATCATTCCTCTGAATCTTCTGCTCTCAATATTGAATAATCTTGAAACAATTTCCCTCCTTAGGGGAGAATAAAAAGTTTAGAGAGCTACTTTCATTATTTTTCACATCTTTCTATCTTTTTTTCAAGTCTCAGTCAGACCCCTAAACTAAAATCCAGAAATACATCAAGAAAGGCAGATCCGATGTTGGGAATAAGAAGCCTTAAATCCTTACATATATCCTCACTTCAAGTCCCCTGCAAGGTTTCCCTTATCACTTGGTCTTCTTTAGTCCCTTGAAGAATCTGGCTTCACAGTCTGAAGAGTGATAGAGAAGGAATTGAGAAAGTTTTAGGTAGAATTGAAGCCCAGTCTGTATTATCTGAAGTACCATATTAGAAACAACAGCACTTTATTTAGAACTGCCAGGCATTTTAAACTCTCTCTCTCTTTTTTTCCCCCCTAAAGCAGAAAATTAGAACTGTCGTTTTTGGTGGTAATTGTCTTGTTTTGTTTCAATTTCAGGATTTATTTTCAAATTTGCCACAGACTGTTTTGAAATCAGTAGATTGAAACTTCATTTATAGGACTTGTAATCATGGGAGTTAAAACGACTTCTCAGACCAAATCTTTGTTTCCCAGTTTTTCTTTCTTCTGAGTCCTATTCCCCAGCAGCCCAGGATTTTTGTTACCAAGTTTCTCACACTGCATTTCCATATAGTTAGTTTCTGTTCAGTTTTGTTTAGAGGCCTCATCTTGAGTTTTTTCATGGGTCTCACTTTCCTTTCAGGAAAGAAGCTAAAGTTTGAAGTTTTATCTATAGCTGAATTTGAATGAAGCAAATTTTGAGATCCAGGATAAAAGGATTTTGCCTAGAATTTGATCAGATCATGAAGAATTCACACTAACTTCTGCTTTATTTTTTTGACCAAGATTAAACTGTAACAAAATGAAGCTCAGAGAAGAGGGTGTGTTAGGAGTGAACTGAACACACAATATGAAATGGTTAAGGGCACTAGAATGTCAAACTTATGAATGATACTCAAGAGCAGTCGTGATAATACTGACATTCACCTAGATTTCCCTGGGATCAATTTTATCTTTCTTGCATTTACTCCCACCTCTCACCTTCTGTGTGTTTTTGCTTTTAATCCTCAATACCTGTAGTTTTTCTTCAGCAGGTGTCCCTCAAGCTATGAAAGCTGCTTGATCTTTACTCTTGAAGCTTAGAAGGCTACTGTTGCCTGGGACTCCACTGTACCATACAGAGTCCGCCTGTAATGCGGGAGACCTGGGTTTGATCCCTGGGTCGGGAAGATTCCCTGGAGAAGGAAATGGCAACACACTCCAGTATTCTTGCCTGGAAAATCCCATGGATGGAGGAGCCTGGCGTGCTACATACCATGGGGTCACAAAGAGTCGGACACGACTGAGCAACTTCACTTTCACTTTTCTTTCCACTGTCCCCTAGGTGTCTTGGCCCTTAACTAATTACTGACACATGCAAGGTCATGGAAGGTCAGCTCCCTTTGCTTCAGGATGCACAATTCTTAGTATAGCTTACATAGTAGACATGCCCTGCAGGGTCATGCTGAAGCTGCCCCTTTTAGAAGCCTTGCCTGAGATCTCATTCTTAATTGTCTCCCCATCCCCTTGTCCAACTTCCCTCACTCTTACTGCTTTTCCCTTAATAAGTCATTGGCAACAATTTTCATTATAGGTACTGCTTCTGGATTACCCTACCTAATACAAAAGACAAGACAGATTATGAATGTTGTCATTCACACACCTTCATTCAACAAATATTTATTAAAAGCTTTCATTGTAAAGGTGCTGAGAAATAAGACAGAAGATTTTAGGAGAGAGTCTTTTAGCCAATGACTTCATATGTAGTTAGTTGCTAGTTACAATAAGTGCTGTGAAAGAGAAGATCATGTGGCTTTATAAATTGCATTCATCAGAAAAAAATGGTTTATACCTATTCAAAGAGGCCTCAATGGACAGATCTGGGGAAAATGGATGGAAGCTACAAGAAGAGAGATTTCATCTGAATACAACAAAGAAATTTTTAGCCCTGTCCAGAGGTGGAAATGGGCTCCTATGAAAGATAAGGACTCCTAATCAGTGAAGGTATTTATAGTTAAGCCTCAACATCGTTCACTGTTTTATCAATGAGACTCAAGCTTCTGTTAGACTAGATGTAGTTTGAGAACCTCACTCAACTCATTATGGCGACAGTACATAGTGATGAGAGAAAACAGCTCACAATATACTGAAGGATTGCAGTTTGTCGACTAGCAGTAAATATCAGGGAGGAGTTCAGTGAAAAAGCTGACTGTCAAAAAATATTAAATAATCTTGCCACATAGTCTTTCTGTCATTATAATAGACTTCCATAAAATAAAAGTAAAATCTATGCTTATTTGTAGAGTTGCTTTCCCTACATTCAAAATATGGATGTAACATCGACTTTTAAGACCCTGATATCATGATGGAAAGAAGGCAACTTGAGATCTGATGGCATTGATATTATACAAACTCATTTCATACAATTCACTGTCTTCTGTTGGACATTCACAGTATATGAATATGATATGTCTTAAGTGCTATTGGGTAGATGACCACTATGGGTCTTCAGTAAAATAAACACATTTAAACTAGAAATAATGTGATATGTATTCATGTTCTATATAATATACAGAACAAAATATATAAAATGAATAAATTACATCAAATAATAACTATCATGTAAATGTTTCCCTTCATCCTATGTAAGTTTACTGAGGGAAGAAATCATGTCTACCTTGCTTTTTACTATATCTTTAATATGTAAAATAATGTCTGGCACAAACAGTGAAAAAAAATAATTATTTGGGAACTAATGTAAGATAACAACTTATGAATAAAAGTGACATACACATATATAATGTACATAGAAAAGGTATTCTTGCAAATGGTAATTATCTTCATGAATTAGTTTTATTTATTTTTAGAGTAATTATTTCTTCTAAATTAGCAGAAAGTTTTCCAGGCAAGAATACTAATTTCAGATTCCTATGACCTATCACTGATATTTCACTTTTAGCTAAAATCACAGTAAGAAGAATGATCTTACATCAGATCCTCTTAGGTTATAAAAATATTTTATTATTACAAGGTTTTAGATGTTTTGGAGAATAAGAAAAAACAACTCAAAACCTTCAAGTGAATAACCAAAATTTTCTAACCAAGCAGCCAGTGCTTAAAAGTCCATAATGAGATCATTTCTGCATTAATGAGGTTTGGGTGTGCTTTATGTTTTTGCCGCCCGCCCCCCCCACCCGACCAGTGTCTTTCTACCCCATCCTTTGTCCCCCACTTCTGGAGCCAATGTGATTTTGCTCTAGTATAAATCATCCTCATTAGGTGAACTAGATTATGTTGATGAGTTCAGCTTGAGCTAGATTTATGAAGTGACACAAAGTTTGAAATCTCAATTTATTCCAGTCCTATGCATCATCTTCTGTGAGCAGTTTTATGATGTGGTAATTGGGCAATAGTTCAGCATTTTGATAGCCCCAGGAGATTCAATTCTACTAATAAAGAACATTTAAGAAGAATAGCCATTCTATTAAAGAATACCCCAAATATCAATGCATTTATTTTACTTTATTTTTTAATCTGAGAAATACTTCAATGCCTTTTTTTTCCTTTTCATTCGACATTGTTCAAACTTGGAGCACTGACTCACTAAAGGGTTATCTAGAAGGCGTCAAGCTCCACTGGACTAGATAAGTTCTGTACATCACTGATTACCACCCTGATGACTTCTTTATTCAGGCCTGGAAGTCAGATTTGCTTCTTTGTATAGAAACTACAGGACCGACAGCACACAATGAATCATGCCTAACAACATGCTGACAAGCTGGCAAGAGACAGCCCGTACAGTGACAAATACAGCTGACAACAAGTGTACACATCTGTTTGGTAGGATTTATGAGAAAGGAATACAAACAAGAAGAAGATGTGTTCTTTGATTTTATAAGAGAATTTAGAGGCTCTTTTCTTTCTATCCAAATAACAGCAACATAAGGAATACATATTAGCCCTCAAGATTTATTTATTACAGGCACAACTAGATTACAAATGGTATGTGCAGATTAGCATTTTGATTATCAAACTGCTGTTCCAAATATCTGATGAACAGATATTAGAATAGTTCTTAAACATACTGATTAAACACACATTGATGCTGCTATTTTTAACACCTGCTTGTACTAAAGTATAAATCAGTTACCATAGTCTTCCTTAAAGCTTAAAGTGAAGCATATAAAATGCATAAAATACCAGATTTTTCTCAGGGAGAAAGAAGCCCAAGCCTTTATTTTTGGGTTCAATTTGGGGGCTTAAATAAATAAATTTTAAAAGGAGGTCAACAGATTCAAATGCCCATAATTAGGTATTCAAATAGCTTATGCAGTAATCAAGATGCTCTCACAAAATTTATCATTTCTCAACCAGACTGCTAGCTCCTACATTTGCATGTGTCTATAAAATAAATGCTCTGCCATCAACACAATTAGTTCAAAGCACCAAAACTTTCTCAGTTCTGGAACAAGTTTCTAAGTAAATATTATATGTGTGTGTGTGTGTGTGTGTGTGTGTGTGTGTGTGTGTGTATATATATATACACACACATATAAATAGTAATAACAACAAAAGCCACAAATAAAAAATAATAACAAATCTATTCAGAGTAGTTGTAACTCCCCTCCCCCTTGCAGGAGATTATATATCAGACTGAAAATGACTGGAGCACAGATAAACTTTCACAAATGGCAATGTGTTGCATTGTTTAGGTGGTTTAGGCAGAAAAAAACATATTTAGAAACATTTTAAAAGTTATTTTTATCTGTGTTTATTTTTGATTGCTTTACAATGCTGTGATAGTCTCTGCTGCACAACAACGTGAATCAGCTCTATGAATACATACACCCCCCACCTTGTGAGACCCCGTCCCAGACCTGCACCCCACCCTCCAGGGCATCACGGAGAACCAAGCTGAGCTCCCTGCGCTATAGAGCAGCTTCCCACTAGCCATCTGTTTTACACAGGAGTTGTGTTAGTTGCTCAGCTGTATCTGACTCTTTGAGACCCTACGGACTGTGGCCCACCAGGCATCTCTGGATTCTCCATGGAATTCTCCAGGCAAGAATACTGGAGTGGGTAGGTAGCCATTCCCTCCCCCAGGGGATCTTTCTGACCCAAGGATTGACCCTGGGTCTCTGGCATTGCAGTCAGATTCTTTACTCTCTGAGCCACCAGGAAAATCCAAAGGATCTTTCCAGACCAGGGATCAAACCCGGGTCCTCTGCGTTAGCAGGTGGATTCTTTACTACTGGACCACCATGAAAGTAAATATATGTTAATGCTACTCTGCCAATTTGTCTTGATCTGAGCTATTTATTCTTATAATTGTGGCTGGGTGTTTTTTGTTTGTTTTTTGTTTTTTTATCAGTATTATCCTGAAAGATCTTTGATGGGAGAGCTTCCACTTTTCACATAGTAAACGCTTATTAATAGTTGGTCAAATGCAATGACATCAGAAAATAGTAAGGGCCTAAAATGGCTGTCCCCACCTTGAATGACCACGACTCTGAACTTGGTTTCTGATGACGTTTCTTCACTGCCGGTGTCCTCAGAGAATAACAGCTTTGGGAACAGAGAAACGTTCTGAATATACTGAGCTATCTGTAATAAAATCAAGGACTTTTTCTCATCTTCATCATGGTTTTAATCTCCAAATTTTGAAAAAAATGGCAGGGATATTATTCAGAAGCCTGGATAACATATAAATATGTTTTCCACTAATTGTTTATATCCTGTTCCTCCTCCCTTCATGTGGAGACAAAGTGAATGGATGAACAAGGTATCAGGGAATGATTGAAGTATGAGAAGTCCTTCCTGTCTTTTCAGGTGTTGGAGTTTAATGGTCTAGTCATTGCTAATCCTTTAGACTAACAATTGGCTCACATTTTCATTTATATTTACATATAAGCATCTTTAAAATAATTAATCACAATCATTGTTTTCATGAAATCCCCAACCTGAAGCTGTGAGAAAAAAAGGAGATCTTCTTAAACAAGAAAATAAGTATCTCAACTTCAAATCTATTGCCAATGGCTCTGTGCTGTATTGTTAAATTTTAGAGTTAGAAGTTTTAGAGAAAAAATTGAGCATACTGATTATTTATTCAAGACCTTTCATTTTCCTTTCTTCATTACTGGCACATGGTTCTACCAGCCAGTTCATTCAGCTTTTATTGAGTGAATTTCAAAGTCATATTTTATCAAATGTCATGTATTTACATAATTAGCATAATTACATATAAGTGTATAATTAGTGTAAATACATGTAATTACATTATTATAGTATGCTATAATCTTGAAAAAAAGCTTTTTCTAACTTTACAAGCCAAAACATATGCATTGTGCAAGCATATTAGATAATTTTTGATTCAGTATCTTTCTCTTTTTAATTCATTTAATCATATACCACATTCTTAATATGTGTATTTGAAAGATAATTTTACCTTTATTTTTGCCAGTTTTTTCATAATCTTTTTTTTTAATTTCAAGGAAAACAACAGACAATGGAAAAGAAAACATTCTTTCTCTACCTTGCATTTTAAGTTAGTATATAGAATAAGCAATATTTTAATTCAAATGAAAACAGCTTTATATGCAAATTTCACTTTGATAGAAATTAATAAAACAACTCATTTACTTGGCAACTAATGAGTGTTAATAAAAATGCTGGATGCCATCTTCACTATGCTGGTCTCCTAGTGCACCTGATTAAAAAAAAAAAAGTTAAGTAATTTTAAATACTGAACCAAAGAAAAATGGCCAGTAAACAGAGGAATTCACACCTGAAACACTATAAGCTCTTTCTTGCCAGTCTCTGTAAAGAGTTCTAAAAATGCTATGATAATAATTTTATTCCTATACTAACACCCCAGAATGAGTTCCACATCAAGTATATCTCATTGAAAATGAAACTTGCATTTTTCTTCTTATTAATGCCAAAAAAAGTCTATCACATCAACTCTGTTTACGAATGGTATATTTAGTTAGCTATGGGGACGTTTATATACATGTCTCTGCATGATATTGACAACTAGCAGATAAAATTATTAAGACAAGATAACTTTGTAGAGACATTTTCCTTATTTTGTTCTCTGGAAAATAACTGAAATATCACAAAAAAATATGAATGCAAAGTAGCAAATATACTTAACCCAAACCATAATATATAATGTTAAAAAGAGAAGGCAAACCAAAAAACTCACAGAAGAGAGACGTATTTACCTTCATATTTGAAATCATGTGGGTAGTGACAAGATAGAGATTGCTTTGCTCCAAAATATTACTCAGAAACTATTGGCACACCAACAGAAGGAGAGTAAGATGAATGGAAATTGGTATTTTAATGTCTGTAACATCATCAAATAACCTTCAGTTCCTATCTACAAGCTTATGCAGTGGGAGAAATGTTCATTTCTAGTTTATAGATCAGAAATCTTGTTGAAATTGAACCAAACAGCTCTGAACATTGGAACTCCAGGCACAGAGGTGGCTGATGGTGAACTATTGTACAAAAAAAAAAAAAGAGAGAGAGAGAGAGAGAATTAGAGAAATTTTACACCCTAAATCATGCAACATCTAGTTCTCTTCCTTTCTGAGCACCAAAACACTTCCTTAGGCAAGAGACAGGTGGATTCTATAGGAAAAAAGAAATCACCTCAGAAAGGAAAAAACCCAAAATCCTGACATCTGTGTATTCCCCAAATAGATAGCTGGCCATCTAGTCAGATTTCAAACTCTTAGGTCAGTCAACCAGAAAAACACTGCCAAAACTCTGTCAAAACACACAATTTGTTATATTCCTTTGAAATGTCAATGATATACTACACAAGACATCGGAAACAGCTTTTAATATTAAGGTAGAGACCGACAAAAAAGGCCTACTTCACTCCTGAAAAAAAAAAAAAGTAGGTCAGTGAATAAGCAATCCAGGAAGCAGAAACTAGGTCTAAAACTTTTAACTAGTATACTCATGGAGCTAGCGTAGATATTGCACACTGCATCTATAAAACAAGAACAGGACATCATGTAAAAAGGCACATCAGAGAAAAACAAAGAGATATTGAGAAAAAAGAATCCACAAGATAACAAAATATCAAAATACTAAAATGCCACTGATAAAGAGACACAACTTGTTATAAATAAATTATAAAAATCAGTGATATTCAATTTCTCAAATTAACATAATATATTGTATATCAACTGTATTTCAATAAAAATTTAAATGAAACACAAATATTGAGCTTTTCAATAGTAAAAGTAATATAGAAGGTAATAAAGCAATATATTTTGACTGCTGAGTTAAAATCATACCAATAGAAAACTTTCTGTCTAGGTAATTAATCAAATATGAGGCAAAGACTAAGGCGTTTTGATTTACACATAGTCTGAAAAAAAGACTTCCCATTCATGCATTCTTGGATAGTTTTTGGGAAATAAAAATGCTTCAATAAGAGCAAAAACCAAGAAAGAATAAGACATAGGGCCTAGAAAGCAGAGGACTAACCACTGGAGAAAGGAGGAGGAATTACTGACAAAAGCCACATAAAGATCCAGGATGACAACTGTACAAGTGACATATAGATCAACTGGACCATATTAGAAGAACCACTAGAGGACTCCAATAAGGATAGCTCCAGGTTAAGGTCTAACCAATTTTAAAAAATTTCTATTACGAGATACTGTGCCAAGTTAGAGGATTTAATCAGGTATTAAATATTTTTGCAGATAAAATGTTGAAGCAATTATTAACCTCAAAAAATGAAAGTTACAAAAGAAAATGAATACAGTATACAATTATACTTCAACAGTAATCAACACTATCAGAATTGTAAAACTGAAAGGAGCTAATAGGGACTTAACAACAGAAAAACATCAGTACATAGTGATAATGGCAGGTAAGGTGTAAAGTAAATAAAAATCTTCATTTACAATATAAAGTACATAGGTAATGTCTGTAACTAAAGAAACTATAGGTAGAAATATACTCATCATTTAGAAATATGTAGCTAAAATCCAGAAGTAGTGATTACAACATTTGTAACTGATTGCCACTGGGAAGTGCAGATATATTCATTTTCAAGTCTTAAATATTTAACTCAATGTTACTTACAATACTTTTATTAAAATTTTAAATAATAATATAATAATAAATTCATACTGTATTAAAAAGAAAGTCAGTGAATTCCTTGAGAATGAGGTAATTTATATTAGAAATGTTTAATTTAGTATTGTGAAATTAAATTACATTAAATTTTGCTAAATTGGAATATAAAGGCAATCTAATTGAAAGTGAAACAAAAAGACAGGATTAATTTATCATTAAAAAAAATCATCCTGATATCAGTTTGTCCTCCCTCTCTCATCACACCCAATTATTCTCTCTACATAGTGAAAGAGTACACTCATGTTTCTCCAAAAATCCCCATCTAATTTCTTATCATCTCAAACTTGGCACATAAGTGTTTCTTTTTCACAGAAAGGAAAATCCACAAATGTGCTTTCTCTTTATTTACAGTTCCATTTAACACCACTTCCTTTTACTCCCCTTCTTTTTCTGTCCAAGAGGAATGGGCATTGCTCCTCTCTAATTCTAAGTATTCCATTTGAGAATAAGATGTCAGTCAAACCCAGATTGATTTTATATTCCTGTACTTCAGATTCTTCCTCTCCTTAGTTGTTGTCTCCTCCCTTTGAAGATACTGACACCTGTCTTAATTTTGGTTACCACTGGCAGCTCAGTCAGTAAAGAATCTGACTGCAATGCAGAAAATCAGGGTTAGACCCCTGGGTTGGGAAGATCCCCTGGAGGAGGAAATGGCAACCCACTCCAGTATTCTTGCCTGGAAAATTCCATGGACAGAGGAACCTGGTAGGCTACAGTCCATGGGGTCACAAGAGTCAGACACAGCTGAGTGACTAAATCACCACCAGAAGAGGCAGTCACCAAAACAAAGATTCAAGTGCAAGCAGTTAACTTGAGAAGTGATGTCAAGAATGGGCAAGAAGGAGAAATAGACAATAAAGGGTTTGCTGTCAGGCCAGTTACCACTGCCAGTAAATGGAATTCAGTCCCACCAGGAGACTCTGGGATCCAGTGTATCAAACACCAGGGCACCGTTGAAAACAAGGCAAAATAAACTGGGATACTAACCCACCAATTCCTTTATTAATACTGGTTGAGAGCTGTTTCTTGAGGCTCTGGCACTTAATCCTTTCCCTCAAAGTGAGATAAAGATGTTATTCTCATATTCAGACAAAAGAGTACAGAGTTGCTTGTATCCCAGAAGGCAACTTTAGAGTGAAGAGGTGAATGCCAAAAGGATCTAGGTGGGTCTCTAATAGCAATAATATGTCACCTACGGCACATACTAATATAAAAACCTTGGAGTTATTCCTGGCTTTCCTTCTCAGTTTCTATAGCCAGACAATCATGAAATCCCATTAACGCCCTATTGAAATCCCTTGGGCTCAGACAGCAAAGAATCTGCCTGCAATGGGAGAGACCCAGGTTTGATCCCTGGGTTGGAAAGATCCCCTGGAGAAGGGAATGGCAATCCACTCCAGTATTCTTGCCTAGAGAATTCCATGGACTGAGGGAGGGCTACAGTCCATGGGGTCGCAAAGAGTCTGACATGACTGAACAGCTACACTTTCACTTTCATTAATGCTCTAAAATATTTCCAGTCTCCCTCACCCACTGTTCCACTTCTTTGGGTAGATTCTGCTACATTTTTCTACACAGTCCATGGAATTCTCCAGGCCAGAATACTGGAGTGGGTATCTTTCCCTTCTCCAAGGGATAGTCCCAACCCAAGGATCAAACACTCATCTACTGCATTGCAGGCAGATTCTTTACCAGGTGAGTCACAAGGGAAGCCCTTTCGCTTTTCATTAATGCTCTAACATGTTTCCAATCTCCATCACTCATATATTTAATCTCTTCATTAGCTCATCAGAAGAGATTATCAGATCTTTGAATTATTACAGAAGCTTGCTTAGTGATTTCTTCAATATATCGTTATCATTTCCATGACATAATTCACTCTTTTTTTTCGTACAACAACTTTCCATCTTCTCCAAGATCCATGAGAACCAGAATATTCTGAAAATAAGGACTCTAGAATTAAACAGAACTAGAATTGAATCTTGATTTTGATCCACACAAGCTTTAGAATATTTGTCATGGACTGAGACTTATTTTCCTCATTTGTATAGTGGGCATATTTATAATTATCTTGTAGGATTATTTTGAATATGAGAAATAATATGCTTAACTTGTTTTACTTTGGGGGAGCTCATTAAATGATAACTGATTTTTATTACTACAGTCAGGATTAGATCATCACACAAGGCATTCCATAACACTGCTCCACTTCTATGTCTAGATTCTGCTTCTTTTTTCTATATACTACCCTAATCTTTTCTCTGTAATTGGGCCGTATTCTTTCTTCCAGCTCTTGCCTAAAACCCTGAACACCCCAGAAATCTCTTACTCATACTTAAAAGTGAAAGTGAAGTAGCTCAGTCTTGTCTAACTCTCTGCAGCACCATGAACTGTAGTCTACCAGGCTCCTTCGTCCATGGGATTTTCCAAGCAAGAATACTGGAGTGGGTTGCCATTTCCTTCTCCAGGGGATCTTCCCAAACCAGAGATTGAACCCGGGTCTCCTGCATTGTAGGCAGATGCTTTACCGTCTGAAGACAGCTCAAATGTCATGTCTTTTGTGAAATGTTTCCTTATTCTTCCAGATAGTTGATCATTCCTTCTTATGCTAGTCCATAACTAGGATATAAATTTTATCTTTGTATGTTGAAAAAAATTTTACACAAGTCTTCTTGACCAGAATATAAGATTTTCCAAGACAAGAAGAAAATGATGATCAATTTTACATCCTTAGTACCAGACATGGTGCTTCCACAATAAATGTCTGCTAAATAAAGAGATGAAAAAAATAGATGATAAATGTATGATTACTAGATGACTGATAGATGCATCACATTCTTCTTTTCATGGGCCTCATAGGTTAAGATACACTAAGGGCAGAAATTAATATTGATTTTCAAAGGCAGGGTTTTAATGTAAAATGCAGATTTTTAATGTAGCAGGTTATATGTGAAGTATTTTTAAAATATGATTGAGTTGGCTTGGTTTCATATGTGCAATTAGCTTCTTCTTCCAAATATGTCAAATTATTCAGTGATTGCCAAGATCACACTTAGTAACATGCCCTATAGTAAGGATTAAGAACTCTTATAACATTCATTCTACTGGAGCCAACAAGAATGGCAGTGCAAAGTTAAATTCCATGTGTGCATCAAGGAAGAGAATGGCATAAGGGCAATGCTAATTACTTCTCATTCCTATCAAGGATGTATAAATACATTCTAGCTAAGATATCATATATATGAAAAATTTGAAAGGATTGACCTTTACTGTATGAGAGTGTAGAGCTAAAAGAAATTGAGATTTGAAAAAGCAAACAACCCATTAAAAGTGACCAGCATATTTATATCTGGGCACTTACACCCCTTTAAATTAACAAAGTACAGAAAAATTTAGAAGTGTCTACAGGAAATCCCTGAGGAACCAGAGATCACATTGCCAACATTTACTGGATCACAGAAAAAGCAAAGAAATTAAAAAAAAAAAAATCTTCTTCATTGACTATGCTAAAGCCTTTGACTTTATGGATCACAACACACTGTGAAAAATTCTTATAGAGATGGGAATATCAGACCATCTTACCTGTCTCCTGAGAAACCTATATGCAGGTCAAGAAGCAACAGTTAGAACTTGACATGGAACAAAGGATTGGTTCAAAATTGGGACAGGAGAACATCAAGGCTGTATATTGTCAACCTGCTTATTTTACTTCTATGCAGAGTACACCATGCAAAATGCCAGGCTGGATGAATCACAAGCTGGAATCAAGATTGCAGATTTCCAGGAGAAATATCCTCAGATATGCAGATGATACCACTCTAATGGCAGAAAGTGAAGAGGAACTAAAGATGAGGGTGAAAGAGAAGAGTGAAAAGGCTGGCTTAACACTCAACATTAAAAAAACTAAAATCATGGCATCTGGGCCCATCACTTTATGGCAAATAGATGGGGAAAAAGTGGAAAAGCGTCAGTTTTCATTTTCTTGGGCTCCAAAATCACTGTGGACAGTGACCAGAAGCCACAAAATTAAAACATGCTTGCTCCTTGGAATAAAAGCTGTGACAAACCTAGACAGCATATTAAAAAGCAGAGACATAACTTTGCCAACAAAGTTTCATATAGTCAAAGCTATGGTTTTTCCAGTAGTCATGTATGGATGTGAGAGTTGGACCATAAAGAAAGCTGAGCACAGAAGAATTGATGCTTTCGAAATGCAGTGCTGGAGAAGACTCTTGAGAGCCCCTTGGACAGAAAGGGGAATGAATCAGCCAATCCTAAAGGAAATAAACCCTGCATATTCATTGGAAGGACTGATGCTGAAGCTGAAGCTCCAATAACTTGGCCGTGTGACGTGAAAAGCAGATTCATTGGAAAAGACCGTGATGCTGGGAAAGATTGCTGGCAAGAGAAGAATGGACAACAGAGGATGGGGTGGTTGGATGGCATCAGTGACTCAATGAACATGAATTTGAGCAAACTCTGGGAGGTACTGAAGGACAGGGAAGCCTGGCATGCTGTAGTTTATGGGGTTGCAAAGAGTCAGAAACAACTTAGCAACTGAACAACAATAGGCAATCGCAGAGAGACGGTAGTAAAAACACTCTGTTTATGAAAAAAAAAATCTCTACTAGTCCCATAGAACAGTCTTGCTTTGACACAGCCTTAGATCATTAGATAATCTAGTATATCCATATTCCTGATGATCAAGAACTTGCTGGTAGATTTAGAGGCTGAGGGGCCAATTTGGTTCATTGAAGGAAGGATGTATTTTTGTTTGTGTTTTGAGTATTTTATAATGGAAAAAATAAAATATAAACATTTTCTCTGTTTTCAGAGTCACTTACATTAAGTAACAGGAAGCAGTTTTAAAAACCATTCATTCATAATATAAAAGTATCATCAACACAGGAATTGCTGTTTAGAGTGATAATGAAGACTGTTTTCACACAGTGGAAGCTATTTTAGTTCTCTTTCTTTAGCTGTTTGCTGTATCCAGCAGTTCACATTGTCAGCAAAGTTAATGCTGGATGTGGAACCTTACTCCTGCTTTTTAAACTAAGTTTATAAAGAGGCAAATGACTTACAAGAAAAAAAATCAACTCTTACTCAGAAAATATGGACCTATGACTTCTCCAAAGAGAAAAGAAAAAAGAAAAAATTCTTAAAGGCATTTTGATCATTTAATGGGTTCTTCGTAATCCAACCCAACTTTTCTCTGATCTAATATAAACACTTAAAATATACCAAATTGACCACTAATAGCTTAAGTCCTAAGATCACTACACACTAAATCCAAAATAAAATTGCACTTTTCACACCTAAGGGTAGGTCAAGATGGTGGGAAAAAATAATTTTGTGCTCATATCCTTTTCCTTTTGTGATTCTGGTTGATTTAAACAGTTGTGTTTTTTTATTTTTCCCCTCTACTTAAGCTAAGTATAATAACAATCGCCTGCTCTCTCACTGTATCTTACACACCTACCTAGTAATCCAATTTTTAAAGAAGTTTTGGCAGTAGAAGTTGTGACTTTTGATATAATAACATCAAATTTTGCTTTACCCAATGTACCACAGATTTCACAGTGAATGTTCTCACCTTCAAAGCAAGAAAGTAGTCTTTTTTTTTTTTTAATAGGGGACATTTTCTTTTGAAATTTGTTTTTGAGCCAGTTTTCAAAACCTTAAATTTAGCCTCATTACATTAAATAATTTCCTTTGGAGTCAGAGTCATGCTGCTTGAATTTTTACTCATTTTACTCAGTAAACTTGGCTCTCAATGGCTAATGTCTGCTTCCAAAAACCAAATCCAATTTCAAATCATGATTCTACCATCAATCTGAGATATTAAAAAAAATTTACCATGGAATCTTGAAGGCATTAACATAAGAGATAGTTTCCAAAATGTTTTAAACAGTCAGAACACCATTGAAATATTTCCCTTCATTCCAAATGAATGCTCTAATGAGGGCAATGTTTATCAGAAAATCTTAAATCTGTTACATTTGAAAAATAGTCACATTATGCAATAGTCACAAACTCATGAGAATATAATGTCCATCCCTTTTTTCATTTACTCTGAGCATTTTAAAATCTAAATTAATTACTGTAGTCTAGAAGATCAGGACTCAGTTTCCTTGTCTGATCTCCATGCTCTCCTTCTATTCCAGATACTCTGGCCATTTTCAAAACTACACCAAACACACTCCTTTCTCTGGCCTCTGCCTATTGTTTTCTCAAAATGGAAAGTTCTATTAACAAATGATCTAAAAGCTTGATTTTTAACTATACTCAGATCACTAATCAACTGTCACCAATTAGAAAGGCCTCCATGATCACTCTATCTAAATGCCTTCACCCTTTCTACCTTGATGTTGAAGCTGAAACTCCAATACTTGGGCCACCTCATGTGAACAGTTGACTCATTGGAAAAGATCCTAATGCTGGGAAGGATTGGGGGCAGGAGGAGAAGGGGATGACAGAGGATGAGATGGTTGGATGGCATCACCAACTCGATGGACATAGGTTTGGGTAAACTCTGGGAGTTGGTGATGGACAGGGAGGCCTGGCGTGCTGTGATTCATGGGGTCGCAAAGAGTCGGACACGACTGAGCAACTGAACTGAACTGATTGTCTTCTTGTTATCACATGATATCACACCTTCTGTTTATTATTTGACTCCTACACAGGAATGCAAGGTACATGAGGTCAAGTGGTTTGTTTTGTTCGTCACTGAATTCACAATGCCTAAAACAGCACATCAAATACAGTAAATGGTCAAGAAATATTTGTCAAATATTGAGTGATGAACTGAAAAATGTACTTAATCAGCATCACCCCACCTTGTCTTAGATGAGGAAAAGAGAAGAAAGAAAAACACTCTCTTCAAGGAGCTCACAGTCTATTAGAAGACAGAGGCATGTAAACAGTCACAAATAGCTTTAAGCATAATAAGAGTAATATACCATATATGGTAAAAAATAAGAAAGACATAACTTAATATTCAGTCAACTAATTTTCCACCAGGAAAGGTAATTTTGAGATGAATCAAGAATCAACTGGATTCTAACAGACAAAAAAAAAAAAATACAGAAACAACAAACAGATCGATTCACTTTAACAAATTTAAAGTGTTTATCAGATAGGAGGTTCTGTACTCTGCTAAACACTAACAATATAGTAAGTACTGCTAATGAGCCTATGATACATTGGGTGGTAAATAATTTCATATATAGAAGAAGTATTTTGAGAGTAATATGCATGAGTGAATTCAAAGAAAAGAAACTTCCCAGCCATTTAGATGTTCCCAAGATTCCATATCCCCTATCCTTCAACAGGTATTCTTTTCCAAAATCTTTTTTTTGGGCGGGGGGGATATGAAGAAACTCATTTTTTTTTCATTTATTTTTATTAGTTGGAGGCTAATTACTTCACAACATTTCAGTGGGTTTTGTCATACATTGACATTTGATCTGCCTCAACTGGACTTCTGCCCCTTTCAAGCAAATAAGCTTAACTAAAACACTTCTGAAATGAGAAGGAGGGGCAGGAACTGACTGCATATGGTCTGAGGGAACATTGTGAAATGAAGAAATCTATATCTTGATAAGGGTGTATGTTAACCATGAATATATATTTGTCAAAATTCATAAAATAGTATATGTAAAATATATGCATTCTGTTGAATTTAAGTTGTATCTCAATAATGCAAGAGCATATTGTAACAAGAAATCCATGTGAATAAGTTTTGCTGTTTTATTCAGTTTTTAAAACAATATGTCTAGCCTGTTTGCCAAAATAGGAAAGTGTCAATCATTCCTACTTGCAACAAAATAGCTTAGAGATGTATATTGGGACATACATCTTTTTATATCATTTTTTGCAGTAATACATACCTTATGGTATATATTTAACAAAGGTCCCCATTCCTAACTTTGTATTACTTGTATTCATTATCAAACCACCAGTTTGTTTCTTGAAAACTTAGCAGTAGCCACAGGAATTAAACAATAGTTTATCCAGTCAATAAGCATAACATATCCCACTTGCTATTTCATTGGAAACTTTTTTAAAAGAGGAGGAGGAATTCCATCTAATAAATTTTCATACTGAGAGATTTATTGAGGCAGATCAGACTACAAAATAATGTTTTAAATTAGAACACTGAGTCTTTTTAAACCAGTCACTTCAAAGTAGACCCTTTTCTTGCTTCAAAGCAGTGTTAATAAGGGATGTATCAAAGCAGGTTTGGAGCAGTAATAGGCATGTTTTCAAATGGCATCTTTAATTTCTGCATATGACTTACTTTAGCCATTGGAGAATTATCACAGGATTAAGCTATAACTCAGTAGGCACTTGCATTGGAGGTCTTAATATAGGACTTAAAAAAAATGAATAATTATTGTTTCCTTTCCCCTTTCCATATAGTAAATCACTAACTATATAGGGATGACTAGTCATGGTAGGAAATAGTAACATGATAATAATAATAATAATTCATATTATTGCAAGGAAAAAATAGCTTTTAAAACTGCTTTCTGTTCTATAACAATTGAAAGTGAGACAATACATTGCTCTCCAGGGCATTCATGCATGACATCAGTCTTTAGGTTATTAGCAGCATGTATCATTAGCCATTAAGATGGTGAGACTAGGATTGTGCAAATGTCAGAATGAGATTAGCAATGTGAATTTACTGTTCTAACAGACTGAGTCTAGTATGACCGTGGGGCTTTTATAAGTTTAAGTAGCAAATGGTTTGACTACATTTATCCATTGGTTAATCAATGGTTTCCTTCTGGACATTTTTGCATTTAGGTGGAAAATTTTCTAATTTGAGTTGATTTATAGAGAGGAGGCAAGTGAATGTGAGGGTTTGGGTCATTGCAGGTACAGGCTCAATACTGCCAGTGCTGAATGACCTTGGTATACAAAAATTACCAGTCTCTCTGGTCTTCTTTATTCTATAAATAGTCAGAGAGATGTGTTTTGCCACAATTTTAATACTCACCATGTTGTGTTTATAATCACTTACTTTTTGGATTTTCACAGACTTTTATAATTTTATACTTTCTGAGGTCAATGTCAACCTCTCATTTTCATCCAATATCTCAAAGTTCCTCTTCTTTTCTTGGCCTCACTTAAGGATTATGCAAGAAATGACAAATATTGCAAAATGGCAAAATATTCTGTTTTTCATTTGAATCAGCATTTATAAAAATGTATTCTTTGAGTTCCAATGTGTCTTAGGTTCTCTTGAGGTCTGTGGTGGGCAGCTGCCACAAAAGCCTCCTCAGATCTTAACAACCACTATTCAAATTTTTGTCTCTGTAAGTTTTGGCTATTCTAATTATCTCATACAAGCAGCATCAAATAGTATTTGCCTTTGTGTGACTGGCTTATTTCACTTAGCATAATGTCCTCAAGTATCATCCATTTTGCAGCATAGAAACAATCCCCTTTCTTTTTAAGGTTGAATGATATTCCGTTGCTCATGTATACAAATATTGCTTCCAACATGCATCCTTCTGCCAGTGGACACTTAGGTTGTTTCGTTTTAGTTTCTGTGGATAATCCTGTGATCCACATGAGAGGACAAAGCTCTATCTCTTCAAGAGCCTGATTTTAATAATTTTATATATATACCCAGAAGTGGGACTGCTGGATTGTACACTTAGGCATTTGTTAAGAAAGTAGTTCTCAAGTTAAATACTGTTACTGAAATAATAATAATACTAATACAGGGTTCTGAACACTTTCATCTATTGCTTCTTTGAAAATCTTATAAAAATTACTGAAAAAATATGAAAAATGAAACCAAAATTCTGGAAAACAAGAGCGTGACATTATATTTTAGAGTTATGTCAAGAAATGGGAACTATATGAGATATTTTAATAGAAAACATAACATTTGTTATACAGGTGTTGGAAAGCAGAAAGAGCTAAACCATTTCTGAGCTAAAACAGATATCGGTAACTCCAGGAAGCAGTTAAAATTCTTACGGCAGAAAATATAAAGGAGAAGAAATGATAAAGTTATTAAAACCAGGAGATTGGAGAAGAAATATTCCCTAGTCCCTCCATGACTGTTAAGTGTACCATTCTGCTAAAACTCCATTTCACTAAGGGCATATGACTTGCTGCTCACTGCTGACACTTCTGAGGGAACAAGGAATGACTGTGGCTGGGAGTGGCAGAGAAATAACAAACTTAGAACCTATAGCTGTCCATTGTCCCTTGCGGAGGGAAAATGCCCAGAGCTGAAAACAAAAGGCAAGTTTTTCTTCCTTTCTTCTGCCTTCCACTCTCTGTTTCCTTTGCTCCCCCATTTGCACAACCTCTGGAAGCCAGCTGACTATGACATGCATAAAATATTTAGTTGCAGAATCTCATCTCCAACATTAGAAAAAAAAAATTAAAGAGAGGGCTTGCAGGTGAGGGGAAATAGGTAAAGAATTAGCACAGTGACAAGAGTAGGAAGAGAAATTTGAGGAATTTTGGGAAGATGCTGTGGTAGATTGATTAAAATGGCCCAAGTTTTCATTCTTCCTTTTATTCATATTCCTTGCAAAAGACCTCATTTCCTGGTGGTTCAGTAAAGAATCTGCGTATAATGCAGGAGAACTGGGTTCAATCCCTGGGTTGGGAAGATGCCCTGGAGAAGGGAACGGCTACCCACTGCAGTATTCTTGTGTAGAGAATCCCATGAGTGGGTAGTCTGGTGGGCTCTAGTCCACAGGGTCACAAAGAGTCAGACGCGACTGAGCAACTAACTTTTTCACACGTTTCACTGCTCTTATCAAGATATGAAGTTTAAATCTTTACTCTTTAATAGTGTCTGGTCTTGAGATTTACTTTGACAAAAAGAATATGCTAGAAAAGGCAGAGTGCTCATCTCAAGCCTAGGTCTCAAAAGTCATGTGCTTCTGCTTTCACTCTGAGGACACTGCCTCCTCCATGAGAATCTCAGAAAGTCCTTCTGAAAGATGGGAGCTCCCACAGAGGAGAGAGGAGGCATCCTCACTGAGGCCATCCTAGACCATCCAACTCCCAGCGTAGTTTAGAACCTCGTTTAAAAACTTGAGAAAACAGGAAGTTATGCCCAGGAGTCAGTTTATATTTCTTTTTATTTTGATTCCTTTGCCTGTCAGCTCCATGTTCATGAAATTCAACAAGAGACCTGTCTGTGAGTGCCCTGCTCATAGAATCACACTACTGCACAGGAATTCCATTTCAGCTGAGCGCAATTATCAACCTATGAGACAAGAACTTCAGAAGGCCAAATATTTCAGGAATCTCATAGCAAGGATGTAAAAGATGAACAAACAAAAAGAATTTAGCCTAGAGGAAAAATATATAATTCATTAAGTAGAAATTTAGAATATATTTCTAATAAGACACTTTAATCTTCATCAAGTACATAGAAGTTGTTATGATCTTAAAAATATAGACATTGAGTAATAGAGTCATCTGAAAGTTAGAAAAAAAGATTGTTAGTCTAAAGATTAACCTATAATCAGAAAGAAAAACTGAAAAATTTATTCCTAAATTATATTTAAAAAACAAAATATAAAGAAGAGATCAGGAAAAAATAGACACACATACATTAGATTTTGAACTTCAAGTTTTTAGGAGTTCATAGAAGAGTCACAATGGGATGGAAGAAACAAACAAAATTGATAGAACAATATTCTCCTGTGTTTTAATTTTTGAATGGAAAGTTTTAAAATGGAAAAAGCTTATTGAGGGCCAAGAAAGATAAATAAAGACAACTCACAGTAAGACACAACCTTGAATAATTCTAAAATTGCAAGTATAGAGAATATTCTGAAAGCTTCTAAAGAGAAACAAATATGTATGTGTACACACACACATATGCATGTGCATATACACACAAACGCACATATACACAACACTATCAGAAAAGTGATGAGTCATCCTAATTTTATATCCTTATTGAAGATTAGAAGATAGTGCCTTAAAAATTCTGATCAAAAATTATTTTGAGCAGTCTTATATATAGATCCACTTGGCAACATAGATGTCCATTAGCAGACAAATGGATAGGAAAGCTGTGGTACATATACACAGTGGAATATTACTCAGCTATTTAAAAGAATGCATTTCAATCAGTTCTAGTAAGGTGGATGAAACTGGAGCCTATTATACAGAGTGAAGTAAGTCATAAAGGAAAACACCAATACAGTATATTAACACATATATATGGAATTTAGAAAGATGGTAATGATGACCCTATATGTGAGACAGCAAAAGAGACACAGATGTAAAGAACAGACTTTTGGACTCTGTGGGAGAAAGTGAGGTTGGGATGACTTGAGAGAATAGCAATGAAACTTATATATTATCATATGTGAAATAGAGCTCCAGGCCAGGTTCAATGCCTGAGACAGAGTGCTCAGGGCTGGTGTACCGGGATGACCCAGAGGGATGGGATGGGGAGGGAGGTGGGAGGGGGGTTCAGGATGGGGAACACATGTACACCCATGGCTGATTCATGTCAATGTATGGCAAAAATCACTACAATATTGTAAAGTAATGAGCCTCCAATTAAAATAAATTAATTAATTTAAAATTAAAAAACAAAATGAAAAAAGATCCACCTGTGCTGAGAAAAAGTAAAATACTTTCTGACAAGCCTTGAAGTATCATCACCCATGCACCAGCACTATTTTCAGAAAACAAAATCACATAATTGTATACTTCAACAAAACTTTTAAAGAGTAAGAGATGAACCATAACAAGTTTTGGTGAAGAAGTAAAGAAATTGGAATCCTCGTATATTGCTGGTGGGAATGTAAAATGATGTAGTTCTTTTGGAAAAAAAGTTTGAGCAGTTAAACAATGATTTAAAATTTGCCTAACACATTTTAGGCATTTAACCTAAAAATGTTAAACAATTACCATATAACCCAACAATTCTAACCCAACTCTTAGATATATGCCCAAGAAAACTGAAAACATTAAACCTTATACAAAATGACTCTAACATCATTATTCATAACAGCCAAAATGTGTAAATAACTCAAATGTCCAATAACTGATAAATACATAAATAAAATGTGATAAGTCCTACAATGGCATGTTATCCAGCCATAAAAAGGAATGAAGTACTGAAACACTATAATAAAATTACCCTTGAAAGCATAACACTAAGTTTAAAAAGTCAGACAAAAGAGGCCACCTACATGTATTATTCCAACAATTTGAAATTTCCAGGATAGAAAATCTATAGAACTATAAAGTAGATTACAGGTTTCTATGTGGAGGTACAAATAGTGAGTAAATGCTAAAGAGCATGGAGTTTCTTTAGTATTCTAGAATTAGATATGGTAAGCTCCCCACATACAAATGAGTTCTGTTCTGAGAGCATGTTCCTAAGTCCAATTTGTTAAGTCCCACAAGGTTACTCTAGGTACCCAATTAACACAATCAGCTATCTAGTACTGTACTATAATAAGCTTAAAATACTTCTCACACAAATGATGCTTTTTCAAAAAAAAAACACAAAAAATCAGGAAAACATTTTGAAACTTTCAGTACCCTGAAAAGTACTGTAGTTCAGTCCAACGGTGGCGCACAGGGGCTGGCATCAAGTCAACAGGCAAGAAGGGTTACTGACTGTAGGAGGGCGAGGAGGTGGGAGGTGGCAGGGATGAAGGATCGTCAGCAAAGGAAATGACAGGCGACCTGCAATTTTGCTCATGTCTGCCATTGAGGGCACAGACTTTGATTCTTTGATGGATTCAACTCTGTCCACTCTCTTGAAAAAATGATCCACTGACGTATGAATCTCTTCTTAGCAGATCCAGCTGAATTACCGCTGCTTTTACACTTGCTTCTGGACATCCCGGACTTGAAATAAAGATACTGTACCACTGTACAGAACACAGGATTGTAGAGTAAAGTGCACTAAGGCATGACCACGTATACAGGGTGTGCACACGTGACAATGTACTGAGGCACATGAGCTGACTTAAGTAACTCGGCATGTGAAAGCACGTGTGCACCTTTGAAAGTTCACAACTTGAAGACTTGCATGCAGGACACTTACTCTAGTTGTGACTGTCACACAAACTTGGGAATACAGTAAGAACCACTAACTGTACACTTTTAAAAGATGGCATTGTGATATGTTCATCGACAGAATAAATCATGAAAGGTATTTTTTTAAAAAAGCTTTAGCAAGCACTTCAGAGTTGAAGAGTTGAAAACTTAGGCCTAATACCTTTTAATTACAGAATAGTCAAATCTATAAAAAAATTTTTTTTAAATAGTTTAAAAAGGAAAACCACATGCCCTTCACTACAATTCAACAATTGATCTATTTTATTTAGGCTGAACTGTTTGGAAGTGAGATCCAGATAGTAAATCTCACTGCCAAAGATTAAATTATTAGCTTTTGAGTGTATTCTCTTATATAACATGTGTATGTTCATACCTAGAAAATAAGCAATAACTCCATAATATCTACCATCAAGTCCGTATTCTATCTTCCTAAATAGTCTGGGACTTTGTTCTTCTTTTTTGGCCCATAAACAACAGAACTTTATTTCTCATACTTCTACAGGCTAGAATTCTGAGATCAGGGTGGCAACGTAGTTAAGTTCTGGTGAGAAGCTTCTTCTGGGTTGCAAATACCAACTTCTCCTTGTATTGTCCCATGGCAAAGGGCAGGGAGAGCTAAATATTTTGGTTTTTAAATCTAGAATCCAAATCAAGAATCACATGATGAATGCCTTCAATCATTATGTTCATTTAGTTTAAATCTAGAATATTTTTAGTGATGTTGACTTTAAAGCATCCAAGCTACTTTTCTTGTGGAATGTTCCGCACTTTGAGTTGGCTTATTGTTTTTTCTCAATATATTCCTCTCTCCTGAATTTTCTGTAAATTGAAATTAGATCTAAAAATATAATTTGTTTCACATTAAACATTTTTGGCTAGAATAATTTCTAGTAATATCATGTATTTCATAAGTGCTACGTACAAGTGATGACAAGATTTTTTTTTTTTTGGTTAAGTTGTTAAGCACCAGATCTCTGTTGCAAGAGTCAGGTAAGCATTTGTAATCAGTTAGATGTGGGCTGATACTTTGGCACAGGGTAAATATATCATTTCTCAATTGAAAATGATACATACAAAGAAATGGAAAGATATTCTGGCATTGGAAGAAATAATATTGGTAAAATGTCCTTACTACCCAAAGAAATCTATAAATTTAATGCAATCCTTACCAAATACCCATGACATTTTTCACACAACTAGGAAACATAATTCAAATATTTATATGGAACCACAAGAGACCTAAAGCATTCTTGAAAAAAAAAAGAACAAGGCTGGAGGTATCCCTGACTTCACACTACATTACAAAGTTGCAGTAACCAAAACAACTTGGTACTAACACAAGGACAGACACAAAAATAGATCAACAGAACAGAATAATAGGGAGCTCACTCATAAATAAACTCATGCACCCATTGTCATTTAGTCTACAACAAAGAGGGCAAGAATATACCGCAAAAAAAAGACAGGTCTCTCAGTAAGAGGTGTTGGGAAAGCTGGACGGCCACATTTAAAGAATAAGATTAGGATATTAACGCACAATAAATACAAAAACAATCTCAAAATGGATTAAATATTTAAATGGAAACCATAACTTCTAGAAGAGAACATAGACATGACACACTTTGATATAAATTATAGCAAAAAATTTGGGGGTTTTCTCCTAAAACAAAAGAAATCAAAGTAAAAATAAACAAGGGTCCTAATTAGACTTGAAATATTTTGCACAGAAAATAAATCACTGACAAAATGAAAATACAAGCTACTGAATAAGTGGTTAATACCCCAAATATATAAATAACTCATACTACTCAACATCAAAAATAAATAAATAAACTGATTTTAAAAATGAGTCAAAGACCTGAATAGACATTTATCCAAAGAAGACATACAGATGGCTAAGGGGAACATGGAAAATCACTTATCACTAATATTAGAGAAACGAAAATCAAAACAACCATGAGACATCACCTCACACCTGCCAGAATGATGGACATCAAAAAGTCTACAAATAGGGACTCCCCTGGTGGTTCAGAGGTTGACTCCATGCTTCCATTGTAAGAGGTGTGAGTTTGATCCCTGGTCAGAGAACTAAGACCCCACATGCTGCACTGCATGGTCAAAAAAAGTTTAAAAATAGCAAATGTTGGAGAAGGTATGGAGAAAACGAAATCCTTGTACACTGTGGGTGGGAATGTAAATCAGTGTAGCCACGATGGAAAACAGTATATAGGTTCTTAAAAATAAATAAAGAAAGCAATCATATGACCCAGCAATTCCAGTCCTGGATATATATCCAAAAAAAGCAAAAAGACTAACTGGAAAAGATGTATGCAAACCAGTGTCCGTAGCAGCATTATTTACAATACCAAGATATGAGAGCAACCAAAGTGCCCATTGACAGATGAATGGGAAAAGTTTTCAATTAGCAATAATCGCGCCTCAGATAAACCTCGTTGGCTAGGATACTGCCACTGCGCAAAGCTTGACAGATGAATGGATAAAGGAAATGTGGTGTTTAAAACGGGATTTCTCAGGCACAAAAAAAAAAAAGAATGAAAATCTGCCATTTGCAACAATGTGTGTGGATCTAAAAGGATATTTTGCTTATAGATAAAGACAAACACCCTATGTTATTACTTATATGTGGAATATAGAAACAATACAAATGAATGTATATAATAAAACAAAAACAGACTCACAGACAGAAAACAAACTATACACTACTGTGGCATAAAATGGATAACTAATAAAAACCTATCATATAGCACAGGGGAAATCTGTTCAATGCTCTGTGGTGAGCTAAATGGGAAGGAAATCCAAAACAGAGGGGATATATATATTCACATATAGCTGATTCACTTTGCTGTGCAACAGAAACAAACACAACATTTTAAAGCAACTATACTGCAAAAAAAGTTAATTAAAAAAAGAAAACAAACAAGTAGTATCTAGTAAGGAGAGAGAAGAGGGAAAGGGGAGGATAGTAGTTTGGGGTTAGGCGATGCAAACTAGAAAAAAGCAACAAGAATATAATATATTATACAGCACAGGGGAATATAGCCATTATTTTGCAGTTACTGTAGATAGTATATAATCTATACCAGTATCAAATCACTATGCTATACATCTGAAACTAAAATAATATCATAAGTCAATTATACATCAATTAAAAAATAGTATTCCTCAACAATATCTCAGCCAACAGTCTGATCAGTGGTTAACGGGCTGTATCTGATCCAATTTTTTACATTGGGTATTAAAAAACGACATGCGCTCTTTACATTTCCTTCTACATTTCTTAGCTGTAATTCATCTTTAAGAAGTTTTTCTCTTCACCCAGACCCCATATGTCCTCTCTCTCTCTTTAAATGCCATTATGGATTGTAAAGATTTAAATATGTAGTATATTATAATTAATTATTGCATTTCTGATGCTAAAATGGTTGCAAATTGGCCTGTGGAACCCCTTCACATCAGTTCCATTCAACAGAGTTGCATTTGTTTTGGAGCAGTCCTTGTTTCCTGGCACAAATACTTTGCACTCAATTTGTATTACGTGGGTCCCAGATATTAGAGGTCTCACTTTGAAAACACCAATAAAACAAACAAAACTATCTGCAGCTCTTAAAATGCATGCAACAAATTTATGGTACCAAATGCTCCTTTGCATGATATAATTTCTTAGTGTTGATTCTTTTACTTCCATCAACGTATTGTTAACTAGACTCATTTTCACTCTGCTGACAAAATTTTCTCAAATACTTACTTCTTCCCTGGCTCTAGGACTAGAGCCTTCAGTTCAGCAGAGTTCAGTCGCTCAGTCGTGTCCGAATCTTTGCAACCCCATGAATCGCAGCGTGCCAGGCCTCCCTGTCCATCACCAACTCCCGGAGTTTACTCAAACTCATGTCCATCGAGTCGATGATGCCATCCAGCCATCTCATCCTCTGTTGTCCCCTTCTCCTCCTGCCCCCAATCCCTCCCAGCATCAGGATCTTTTCCAATGAGTTAACTCTTCACATGAGGTGGCCAAAGTATTGGAGTTTCAGCTTCAGCATCAGTCCTTCCAATGAACACCCAGGACTGATCTCCTTTAGGATGGACTGGTTGGATCTCCTTGCAGTCCAAGGGACTCTCAAGAGTCTTTAACACCACAGTTCAAAAGCATCAATTTTTTAGCACTCAGCTTTCTTCACAGTCCAACTCTCACATCCATACATGACCACTGGAAAAACCATAGCCTTGACTAGACGAACCTTTGTTGGCAAAGTAATGTCTCTGCTTTTTAATATGCTATCTAGGTTGGACTAGAGCCTTAGGTGGACCCTAAATCATAGGTATAGTATGTTTCAATTCTGATGAAATACAGACATGTCACTAGTATGTTCCAAGCATTTTATATGTATAACTGTATATAAACCATTTTCCATGTGACTAAGCACTAATACACATATACATATACATACTTATGTATAGGTATCAAATGGTAAGTTTCATGAAACATGTATTTTCTACATGTGAAATATTTTTGTATTTTCTATTATGTTATATTTCATTATAAAAATTGATTTTACCACCAACTAATGATCACTGGTCCAGAATTTTAAATAAAAAAGAGGACTAAAGGATACAAGAGAAGTGTATTTTTCCAACAGGACACTATGACTAAGTCAAGAAGAATACTGAAGAAGAAGATTAAGTCTATGAATCAGGTGATGTGGGACTAAGAAAGTACTGACATCAAGAGGTAAGCTACAGTTGTATATCAAAGAAAGGTAATGCCAAAGAATGCTCAAACTATCACACAATTGCACTCATCTCACACGCTAGTAAAGTAATGCTTAAAATTCTCCAAGCCAGGCTTTAGCAATACTTGAACTGTGACCTTCCAGATGTTCAAGCTGGTTTAAGAAAAGGCAGAGGAACCAGAGATCAAATTGCCAACATCCGATGGATCATTGAAAAAGCAAAAGAACTCCAGAAAAAATATCTATTTCTGCTTTATTGACTAAGCCAAAGCCTTTGACTGTGTGGATCACAATAAACTGAGGAAAATTCTGAAAGAGATGGGAATACTAGCCCACCTGACCTGCCTCTTGAGAAACCTGTATGCAGGTCAGGAAGCAACAATTAGAACTGGACATGGAACAACAGACTGGTTCCAAATAGAAAAAGGAGTACATCAAGACTGTATATTGTCACCCTGCTTATTTAACTTAGATGCAGAGTACATCATGAGAAATGCTGGGCTGGAGGAAGCACAAGCTGGAATCAAGATTGCTGGGAAAAATATCAATAACCTCAGATATGCAGATGACACCACCCTTATGGCAGAAAGTGAAGAACTGAAGAGCCTCTTGAAGAAAGTGAAAGAGGAGAGTGAAAAAGTTGGCTTAAAGCTCAACATTCAGAAAACTAAGATCATGGCATCTGGTCCCATCACTTCATGGCAGATAGATGGGGAAACAGTGGAAACCATGGCTGACTTTATTTTTCTGGGCTCCAAAATCACTGCAGATGGTGATTACAGCCATGAAATTAAAAGACACTTACTCCTTGGAAGGAAAGTTATGCCCAACCTAGACAGCATGTTAAAAAGCAGAGACATTACTTTGCCTACAAAGGTTCATCTAGTCAAGGCTATGGTTTTTCCAGTGGTCATGTATGGATGTGAAAGTTGGACTATAAAGAAAGCTGAGTGCTGAAGAATATGTGCTTTTGAAGAGTGGTGTTGGAGAAGACTCTTGAGAGTTCCTTGGACTGCAAGGAGATCCAACCAGTCCATCCTAAAGATCAGTCCTGGGTGTTCATTGGAAGGACTGATTAAGCTGAAACTCCAATACTTTGGCTACCTGATACAAAGAGCTGGCTCATTTGAAAAGCCTCTGATGCTGGGAAAGATTGAGGGCACGAGGAGAAGGGGAAGACAGAGGATGAGATGATTGGATGGCATCACCAACTCATTGGACATGAGTTTGGGTAAACTCTAGGAGTTGGTGATGGACAGGGAAGCCTGGCGTGCTGTGGTTCATGGGGTCACAAACAGTCGGACATGACTGAGCAACTGAACTGAACTGAACTGAACTGTGTATCAAATACATATGGGTGCGCATATACATAGTTTTTCTTTTTTCTATCATTTTTTCTATTATGCTTATAACATCTTAATTGATCTACACTAAATCATTCAAGGTATTCTTGAAAAAGTGTTTGAAATTTTTATACTGTCATAGAATATTGTGCTTATTTGACAACTGTATCATTGCTGACATAAACATCTCCCTCTGGAAAGATGAAAACCATGACTCCCTTCCAATTGCCTCCAATATTGTGTTTATTCCATTTCATTTCTCAACAGGGCTATGAAAATTACCTTATCATGAGTCTCTCCACTGCTGTTCTTTGCCTCTAATTCCAGGTCAAGCTATCACTCATATTTCCACTGACCAATGCAATGTCACTTAAAACCTCCATTAAACTACTGCATACTACAAAGAGGAGTGCATTGGTAAATTATCACAAGTTTAGTTACTTTAAAAAAACACAAATTTATTGTTATATATTGGGTTTTAAGGGAGAATATGTTCCTTGTCACCTGGTTAATCCAGGATATTTCCATCTCAAGGTCCATAAATTAATCACATCTAAATAGTCTTGTTTGCTGTATTAGGTGATATATTCACAGGTTTAGGCGATTAAGACATGGACATCGTTGGAAGTGTACATTATCTTTCTACTACAAGAAGTAACTAAAATTGCTTTAGCATGTCAGACAAACCACTGCACTATTTCCTGTTTCCTAGCCTATCTCCTGCCTCTTCTCAAGCCCCATGAAGTCATGCCAGGATCCTTTCAGCAAATGAACTTTGTCAAATAACATTATTTTTCAGGTCTTTATATCTTTTAACAGTCTGTTTCTTTTGCCTCTGAAATCCTCCCCCACTTCTCCATCTGTTGAACTCCAACTCAGTTTTTCAAGACAGCACAAATGGCATCTCTTTGTAAAATGATATACTCCCACATGGAATTCTCAGTCACAAGCAAATTGTTCCTTATCATAATGCTTTGTTTAAACCCTCCTGGGAAGTTTATAACATTAGATTGTAATGTTTGTCTCCTGGTCTTTCTTTCCAAATAGAATGTCAGGTTCTCAAGAGACTGAGCTACTCATCCCTGTGTTCCAGGGTACTTCTATCCAATTAAAAAAAAAAGAAAGACATTAAGTAAACAAAGGAAAAAAAATGTTCAACAAAAGCCAAGTTAATAAAGCAATTATTTGTGGGTCTTCAAAGTGTCTGAGAGGAAAACCACTTGCTCTCAGAAACATATGTGGCCACATCTATCACCAATCTTCACAATTAGGACAACGACTCTGTCTAATATTCATAATCAGAGGATTCTCAGATAACATAATGGTGTGGGGGTGTAATTTGCCAAACAGAGAGCATGACTGAGAGGCATCAAAGGCAAGGAATGCAAGGCCAAGATATATGGTGAGTGAGAGGAAACCGTGCAAAGGTAAATGATGCCAAGAAACGTGGCATGAGGCAGAAAGAACAAGAAAGACAGAATGAATGACATTGGGAAACATAGCAGATTAAAAAAGTCAATGAGCCACTTGGTAATTTTTTTTTCAAAATATAAGTAAAAAGTAACAATAAAAATAACATGAAATAACTACACCTAATCATACCACAGTCCTACTTTTGAGAAACAAAGATAGGACATCATGAAATCTTAAGAAAAGTAATACGCTATATGCAGGACAATATATGAACAATGGATAATTTGTCATCAGACACAATGGATGTCAGAAAGCAAAGGTTTAGCAATTTTAAAGTGCTAAAAGACAAATATATCCACCTGAAATTCCACAACCAGAAATTTGCTTTATTAGAAATAAAGGCAAAATGATGATATTCAGCTGAATAAAATTTAAGAGATTTGGCTTTTAATTGGCATAACCCACACAAAAACAAAGGGATTCCATGGTGGCTCAGATGGTAAAGAATATCCGCAATACAGGAGACCTGGGTTCGACCCCTGGATCGGAAAGGTCTCCTGGAGAAGGAAATGGCAACCCACGCCAGTATTATTGCCTGGAAAATCCCATGGATGAAGGAGCCTGGCAGGCTACATACCATGGGGTTGCAAAGAGTTGGATACGACTGAGTGACTTCACAAAAACAAATACTAACAAAAATTTCTCTAAAGGAAAGTGATATAAACAATAGACTCTAGACTGTTCAGGAAAACTCAAGAGTCCTGAGCAATATATATATATATATATATATATATATATATATATATATAACTATCAAATATGCTAACTATATTACATAAATATATTAAACTTGTTCATATTTTATATTAATTTACAGTATGAGATCACTTTTCTTGATTTTTAAAAAAGCTATTTGCTGAAAGAGGATAATATTTTGTGGTGCTTCCAAAATATGTAGACATAAAATGCATGGTAACAGTGGCAAAAAAGGGCAGGAAGGAGGTAAACGTAATATATAACACAGAAATGGGAAAATGAAAAATGTATGCTTTCCTGGGTATGGCAGCAGAACCAATCTACTGTAAAGAAATAAGAGAATCACACTTATTAAAATACTAGGACTCAGTTAACGGTGGTTTTCAGGGGTTTTGCCGCTGGGAACACCAAGTCCTTCTTTGGCTGAGAGCTGATAGACAAAGCCATGCTGTCCTGGCAATATGGCTCTACATGAATAGTCAGAAGTAGCGTGGGCTAATGAAGTTAAAGAGGCCTGTGTTTCAGACCCTGAAACACTGTTTCAAGGTTCATCGTTCATTGTCTCCTTGAATAAGAACTCAACTGCTGCCATTTCTGCAAAATGGGAAGACATTTGCCTAACTGGCATGTTTTCTACGAGGATCAGGAATAATATCCCTAAGTGCCTAGCACTGCACATGGACTATAGTAGAATGGTTTGGAAGATACATAATAAATAGTAACAGGACAGATAATGGTTGAAGAAGGATGACTTCTGTGCCTTTTAGTGAAGTCATGTCTAAAACAAGCGGGACTGATTTAAAGTAAAATTTATGCATAAACTTATATTTCTTTTCCTTTGATGACTTAGCATCAGTCCAGTCTGATAACTTTAGAACAGCTCTGGTTATAGAATAGCCAGTATCAGAGCCAGCAGGAGCCAGGCCCAGTCACAGATGATGTTTCCTGCCAAAGAACAATCCAAAAGGGCTACAGAGAGCAAGGGCTGCCAAGTCCTCTGGTCACTCAAACAGGGGAAAGGAAAAAGAGAGCTCGGCAACTGAAGGACCCAGTGCCACTGTGTGTGTGTGGTCTGGGCTGCCTAGATGCCACCTGGGTCCTCAGACTTCCACGCACTCACCCTGGAGCTTGAGTAGCCATGTTTCCAGAGCACAAGCTGGTGAAAGGAAGGCTGAGAGAGACCATGTGCCTTGGAAAAATCAATAACAAAATTCTATGCCAACTGAGAGATGTGCAGCTGTTCAAGAACTGCTTTATTCCTTAAAAATAAAACTTGAGTTCAATGCAATCTAAATGTGTATTTACCTGCACATCACTCATCTTTTGTAATACAAAGGTTGGTTATAAAACTAAGATCTTGATTGCTCAGAGGTATAACTATTAAAGTGGTTTAATCTTTAAGCATTAATTAAAAGCATAAAAATTAATACATATTAAATATAAATACAAAAAATGAGCAAAGGCCTTACCATGTTAGTTTTTTCCAACCTTCCAGTTCTGTGAAACCCACTTATGATGACAATTTGAATTAAAATATTATTTTTTAAAATGTTCATTTTATCAATTTCTTCTTCAAAAATCAGTATCATCCATGCTGCCAACTGTGATGTATATACTCCAAATGGCTGAAGTTTCTGTATGTGTAGATACCTTTCTTTTTCCCATTTACTTCAACAGAGCTTTCAGGTGGACCATATCTTCTTAAATGAATAAAATTCAAAAATTTTGAAATCTGGGCAACGAGTATTACTTTACATTTCTCTATTTGTTAGGTCTCCAAACAGTTGCTTTAAGGATGCATCAAGTTATTAACAAAACCATTATTTGTCACCTCCTCATCAATAGCTTTAATTATAATATATGTATACTTGAGACTCTGTATGAGTTAGTGAAAAATGCTTTTAGTTCTTCCTTTACAAACCTTTCACTGTGAAACTCTGAACTTTCCGAGAATGTCCTACAATGTCAGAACTTTATTCAAACAACATCGTATTGCACAATTTAGTAAATTTCAGGTTTTATCTTTTGGTAATTGCAATCTTAGTTAAATATCGTATCTTGTGAAATATTTCTACTTGGTCTTACCTGGGCAGGGTCAAAATGAGTTTTCAGCTAAAATATTCTAAGATAAAGTGTCCTACCAACCAAGCAATTTTCTCAAAGTTATTTAAACACATGAAGAAGTTGCTTTGACTCTTTCAGGTTCAGTTCAGTTCAGTGACTCAGTCGTGTCTGACTCTTTGCAACCCCATGGACTGCAGCACACCAGGCTTCCCTGTCCATCACCAACACCTAGAGCTTGCTCAAACTCTTCTCCATCAAGTCAGTGATGTCATAGAACAATCTCATCCTCTGCCATCCCTTTCTCCTCCTGCTTTCAGTCTTTAACAACATCAGGGTCTTTTCCAAGGAGTCAGTTCTTCACATCAGGTGGCTAAAGTATTGGAGTTTCAGATTCAATATCAGTCCTTCCAGTGAATATTCAGAACTGATTTCTTCTAGGATGGACTGGTTGGATCTAGGTGCTGTTCAAGTGGCTCTCAAGAGTCCTCTCCACACCACAGTTCAAAAGCATCAATTCTTTGTCGCTCAGCTTTCTTTATAGTCCAACACTCACATCCAAACATGACTGCTAGAAATATCACAGCTTTGACTACACAGGCCTATGTTGGCAAGATAATGTCTGTGCTTTTTAATATGCTATCTAGGTTGGTCATAACTTTTCTTCCAAGGAATAAGCGTCTTTTAATTTCATGGCTGCAATCACCATCTGCAGTGATTTTGGAGCCCAGAAAAATAAAGTCAGCCACTGTTTCCACTGTTTCCCCATCTATCTGCCATGAAGTAATGGGACCAGAAGCCATGATCTTAGTTTTCTGAATACTGAGTTTTAAGCCAACTTTTTCACTCTCCTCTTTTACTTTCATCTAGAGGCTCTTTAGTTCTTCTTCACTTTCTTTCAGAAGGGTGGTATAATCTGCATATCTGAGGTTATTGATATTTCTCCCGGCAATCTTGATTCCAGCTTGTGCTTTATCCAGCCCAGCATTTCACATGATGTACTCTGTATATAAGTTAATTAAGCAGAAGTAGATGTTTTTCTGGAACTCTCAAGCTTTTTCAATGATCCAGCTGATGTTGGCAATTGATCTCTGGTTCCTCTGCCTTTTCTAAATCCAGGTTGAACATCTGGAATTTCATGGTTCACGTACTGTTGAAGACTGTCTGGAGAATTTTGAGCTTCACTTTGCTAGTGTGAGATAAGTGCAATCATGCAGTAGTTTGGACATTCTTTGGCATTGCCTTTCTTTGGGATTGGAATGAAAACTGACCTTTTCCAGTCCTGTGGACATTGCTGAGTTTTCCAAATTTGCTGGCATATTGAGCGCAGCACTTTCACAGCACCATCTTTTAGGATCTGAAATAGCTCAACTGAATTTCATCATCTCCACTAGCTTTGTTTGCAGTGAAGCTTCCTAAGGCCCACTTGATTTCGCATTCCAGCATGTCTGGCTCTAGGTGAGTGATCGTGGTTACCTGGGTCATGTAGATCTTTTTGAATAGTTCTGTGTATTCTCGCCACCTCTTCTTAATATATTCTACTGTTCTTTATCTTCTACTGTTCTTTATTGTGCCCATCTTTGCATGAAATATTCCCTTGGTATTTCTAATTTCCTTGAACAGATCTCTAGTCTTTCCCATTCTAGTGTTTTCATCTATTTCTTCACCCTGATCACTGAGGAAGGCTTTCTTATCTGTCCTTACTATTCTTTGGAGCTCTGCATTCAAATGGGTATATTTTCCTTTTCTCCTTTGCCTTTAGTTTCTCTTCTTTTCTCAGCTATTTGTAAGACCTCCTCAGACAACCATTTTGCCTTTTTGCATTTCTTTTTCTTGGGGATGGTCTTGATCACTGCCTCCTGTACAAGGTCATGAACCTCTGTCCATAGTTCATCAGGCACTCTGTCTGTCAGATCTAGTCCCTTGAATATATTTGTCACTTCTCCTGTATAATCATACAGGATTTGATTTAGGTCATACCTGAATGGTCTAGTGGTTTTCCATATTTTCTTCAATTTCAGTCTAAATTTGTCAATAAGGAGTTCATGATCAGAGCCATAGTCAGCTCCCTGTCCTGTTTTTGCTGACTGTATAGAGAGTTTCTCCATCTTTGGCTGCAAAGAATATAATCAATCCAATTTCAGTATTGACCATCTGGTGATGTCCATGTGTAGAATCTTCTCTTGTGCTATTGGAAGTAATCTGTTCTTTCAGGTTACATGATCAAAATCTCTAAGTACAGACATATTTGCAAAGATAGTTTATATATGCTGCTCGGAAAACCTATTATTTAATTCTAACATTTTTTGAAGGCACAGATGCCTAAAGAAGAGAACGAGAGGAGTTTTTCAGCTCCTAATGGTTTAATTTTAAACTATTAGAATAAGGGATCAGTTCATTCACATTAAAATCAAAGGGATCCCATTGCCTAGTTTTTCCTTACTTCTGTTTAACCTCTCCTAACTCTTCCCCCTGCTCTGCATCAGTTCAGTGAACATCTTAATTCGCTTAACCCATTATTTCTTTCTGAAAATAAAAGTGACATCAAGCTTGCAGTAAAGAGGAAATTTCATTTTGCTATTGTATATTTCAAAAGTAGTAAATAAAAATTCAGTCAATTCAAGGCACTGAGTAAGAGAATAACTTCTGAAAGTAACATATTAAAATATACTGGCCTTGGAGAGAAAAAGCACCAAGTATGCTTTTTGCTTAAGATCAGAAATTAAAACATCGTCTCACCTCAGTTTCCTGATAAATACCAAATTTTTGACTCCTTTCATCAATCCAGTTGCTCCTCTCACCCCACCCAAGTTTGCATTTTCTCTCTTAAGTATTAAAGTTTAATGATACTTCACGTCCACTAAAGTATAAGGAGGCTGCATGGGGTTGTTACTGCAGCTCTTCTCAATACAATTGCCATCAAATTCTCTTCTCTCACAATTTAGTCCAAGGTTCTGCTGGGATGTTCCGTTAACATGCATGAACCTTCAAGAAGATCCTTTCTCAGAAAATCAGTTACAGAGTTCCATTTTAATCCCACAAACCTTGCATAGGGTCTAATTTGCTACAAGAATAACATAAAATTTCAAAAAATAATATTTCTCAAAGCTATGTCTACACATATAAACTAAGATGAGGAACCAATTAATTAGCAAAATGCTTGATATTAAAATATGTTTGGATGGACCATTCAAACAGTGAGTCAAAAATTATTCTGAATATTTTTGTTTTGAATATATGAATACCTGCTTCCATTTCACTTTACACAGGTATCTGAGGTCTGAGGCTGATTAAAATAATCTGAAAACTGTTCCAGACCTCTAATCCCAGAGCATCGGACTCACTCTACATACCAGATCCATCCTTCACTGGATTGAGCTGCTGGACATACCATGTACAACAGGCTGTATGTATTTTGGTAAAAAATGTGGATTTACATGGATGGGTTTTAAGAATACCTCTGTACCCATCTTGTGCTGCCCAGGGATGTATATATAAAGCAATGACTAAAAATTAGCCTTTAAAAATTCTAAGCTTTTCCTCCTTGGTTTCCAGACCAACTCATACATGAAAGCTTTTTTGTGGTGCCTGAAGCTAAGGCCTTACCCAGAATCAGTGATTAATAGTGGTATCGTAGCCAAAGGAGAAAAGGGGTTTTGTTTATATGCTGTGAGATCATCACAGACCTACCTCACTGTGTCAAGATGGGGTGAATGTAAAAGGACACATTGGGTGCTGTGTGTCTGATCCAGGGTCCTTGTCTCCCCTAATTGCTACAAGCCTGTAGTTGTTGTGCTTGCTGGGGAGTGTAAGGACTCCACAAGTCACTGATTTGGTGATTGCCAAGTGACCTAGCTTGTGTAAATATAATGTGTTGGTTTTTCTCCATGTTCTTTTGTGGATTTATTATTTACAAACTTCTTTCTGTAATCAAGAGGAAAATAGCCAAAACATCTTTGACAAAAAGCTCTGCACCAGGAAAAAGAAATTGAAATATAAGTTTGGGTATCCTTCTTCTCAAAGTGAGGACCTTAAGCCATCCTATCTTTTGCCTTTCCCTTCTCCTATTTTATATTTTGGACCAAATCTAGATTCTAAAAGACTAACTTATATCACACTCCTTTCATATTTCCCCAAAAGCCCACACACCTATGCACTACACATTTAACTTGTGGGATGTGTCTGCAACATTTAGGCAATTTGAGTAACAACTCTGAAAAATCTAGAAACACTCCATCCCTTGTTCCCAACCTTCTGGATCATGTGTATTTCTGGATGATTCATGCCAAATACACTGGGTAGACCACACCTCCTTAAATCTCAAATCCGAGGGTAGAGAGAAGCAATGAGCAGGCCTTTCATACAGAAACTGGGGTCAGAAGATCAAAGAAGGGAAAAGAAGTATATATACATGTCACTCAGGAAATTTTATGCAGGTTAAAAAACTTACGTCAAAATATCACAAGATAATTAAACAGAAGACAGATGAATACAGCTACATATTTACCGCTAGAAATCAAAACTTGTGCGAAATCTTGAATTTATGAGGAAGAAGGGTAGGAAAAATGTGTACCTATCTGTCCTTTGTCTTATCCCTTCCCCTCTTTCCTGACTGCAGGAGACTGAGTCCCCATGTGCTTTGGTGAGCTGATCACTGGGGCGTTTATGGGATGGTTGATTTTGCTGTGATGGGGACTTCCTTTACCATTTGCCATCATTTTATAACACATGTGTTGCTCCTTTTCCCTTCCCCTCTCTGTTTCCAGGAAAAATATAGTGAATTGTGGCACTGGGAAAAAAAAATCAAAACAGTGAAGGGAATGTGCTGAAGAAGACATTGTTGAAAACTGTGGAAAGAATGCCTATATTGACTTGGAAGATGTGGTAAATTTCCCAAAGCACCCCTCAACTAACCACAAAAATCCTAAAATCCTCATTGTATAGATTAAGACTAGATAGAGTAGCAGAAAACAATGGAGGGTAGCCTTTCATAGGCTCCACTGAGTGTTAACATTCTCTGCTCTTCTGACAATAACATGTGGATAATTGCATCTCCTATAATTATTATGTGTTATTCTTGGTCATGCTTTACTATGTTGTAAGATAAAAATGGGCAGAATACTGTTACTATAGATAGGGATCTTTACATATATCTTTTCCTAAGCAGATTTCCTGTATGATTATGCATTTTAATTTCACAATGAATTATATGTGTGGAGCATGCATGTGCATGCTTGAATCCTTTCAAAGTGTATAGAAGAAGATATGCAGATGGCAATTTGTGAACAATTTCTTCTCCTCCTCCTCCTTCTCCTCCTCCTTTTCTTTTTTGCTGAAAAAGAATTTATTTCAATAAGTTGTGTTTTAGGCATGACACTCTCAGCCTAGGACCCTAGTGGGTCATAGCCTGATGTAATTCATTATATTTGTTGTAAGGAAGGACGTCCAACAAAGGCATCAATTATTATTTCATAGGGACTATTTTTATTATGATCCATGGGATAAATTTTTCTCAGATCTCAATCTTTACAACATGGTTATACTTCATCTTTGGTAATGCTCTGATTTTTTTTTAATGAATAGATGATAAGAATGTTTGATTTATATTTCTCCTTTTCCATTGACTACCAAAAATCTCAGAGACAAATTAGTGACCCATTAGTCATAATGACCATTTTAGATATACCTTAGTCTATCTTTTTTTTTCTAATTCTTAGAGCCTTTATTGTATTTTCCTCTATTTTTTTCTTTGTTTCAAAATTCACTTTGGTTCACTGGCCAGAATCCTACCCTAGTATGATACTACACAACAATTGTTGCAGTAAATCCTGTCATGTGATAGTGAGTAGAAAATTCTTCTGCACACTCCAGGGTGGGTCAGTTTGTACTTTGAAGATAGAATTTGATAATATTTAATGGGTGCATGTGTGGTCAGTTGTTCAGTCGTGTCCTACTCTTTGTGACCCCATGGACTGTAGCCCACCAGACTCCTCCATCCCTGGAATTTTCCAGGCAAGAATACTGGAGCAGTTTGCCATTTCCTATTCTTGGGGATCTTCCCAATCCAGGGATCCAACCTGTGTCTCTTGCATCTCCTGCATTGGCAGGCAGATTCTCTACCACTGAGCCATCTGGGAAGCTCTAACATTTAATACTGGATATCTCTTTTTTTACATTAATTATTATTTATTTTTATTGGAGAATAGTTGCTTTACAATGCTGTGTTTGCTTCTGCCATACAACAACATGAATCAACAATAAGTGTACATACATATCCATTCCCTCTTGGGCCTTCCCCCATCACCCCCGCATCCCACAGCTCTAAGTCATCACAGAGAGTCAGGTTGGGTTCCCTGTGTTAAATAGCAGCTTCCCAGTAGCTGTCTGTTTTACATATGGCAGTTTATATGTGTCAATGCAACTCTCTCAATTCATCTCACCCTCTCTTTCCTCCTTAGCATCCACACGTCCATTCTCTGCAGCTGTGTCTCTATTCTTACCCTCCAAATAGATTCATGAGTACCATTTTTCTAGATTTCATATATATGCACTAATATACAATATTTGTTTTTCTTTTTCTGACTTCACTCTCTATGACAGGCTCTAGGTTCATCCACCTCAGTGCAACTAAGTTGCATTCATTCCTTTTTATGGCTGAGTAATTTTCCAATGTATATATGTACCATATCTTTATCTGTTCATCTGTTAATGGACATCTAGGTTGCTTCCATGTCCTGGCTATTGTAAATAGCGCTGCAATGAACACTGAGGTATGTGTGCCTTTTTGAATTATAGTTTTCCCAGAGTACATGCCCAATAGTAAGACTGCTGGGTCATATAGTTGTTTTAGTCCTAGTATTTTAAGGAATCTCCATATTTCTCTCCATTGTGGTTGTATCAAATTATATTCACACCAATTCAAGAGGGTTCCCTTTTCTTCACATCCTCTCCAGCATTAATGGTTTGCAGATTTTTTTTGATGATGGCAATTCTGACCAGTGTAAGGTGATATCCCATTATAATTTTGATTTGCATTTCTCTAATAATGAGTGATGCTGAGCATTTTTCTTCATGTGTTTATTGGACATCTTATGTCTTCTTTGGAGAAATGTCTGTTTAGGTCTTCCACCCATTTTTTTTTTTTAATTGGGTTGATTTTTTTTCTGACATTGAACTGCACGAGTTGCTGGAATCAACCTTCCTGACTTCAGACTATACTATGAAGCTACAGTCATTGAGACAGTATGGTACTGGCACAAAAACAGAAATCAATGGAACAAATAGATCAATGGAACAAAATAGAAAGCTCGGAGATAAACCAACACACCTACATGGGATCTTACCTTTGACAAAGGAGGCAAGAATATACAGTGAATAAAAGGCAAACTCTTCAATAAGTGGTGCTGGGAAAACTGGACAGATACATGTAAAAGAATGAAATTAGGACACTTCCTAACACCACACACAAAAATAAGCTCAAAATGGATTAAAAATATAACTGTAAGTTCAGACACTATAAACTCTTAGAGGAAGACATGGGCAGAACAGTCTTTGACATTAGTCACAGCAAGATCCTCTTTGACTCACTTCCCAGAGTAATGGAAATAAAAACAAAAATAAACAAATGGGATCTAATTAAACTTAAAAGCTTTTGCACAGCAAAGGAAACTATAAAAAAGATGAAAAGACAATCTTCAGAATGGGAGAAAAAAATTGCAAATGAGGCAAATAACCTCAGTTTATGTTAACTCATTGACCCTTACCTTTCCATTTATTAATCTTTTCAAAAAATTTTTCATTGAATTTAGTTTTATTATCTCAAATACTATTTGAACAAGCTGGATATTAAATAAATAAATGATTTTTCAAATGAATGGATGTGTCATTCTTAACTCTCCAATGCATACTATGGAAACTGCACGAGCCTGTCATAAAATCTATAAGAAAGTATAAAAATCAGGTTTTTTTTAGAACAACACAGATGAGTACCATGCACCCACTTTATATTAATCTGTCTCATTATAGTCACATTGTATCATGACCCACCTTTCCCCTCCTTCAATGATGGTGTATTTCAGACTGTTAAAACAAAGATGCTTCTGTCAGACTAAGACTCTGTGGATCTGTTTCTCCTACGGTGTAGTGTACATGTGTGTCTGCACATATTACTATGCAAACTGCATTTTCAAAGAGAGAAGAAAAAGACCCTTTAAATTAATTCCCTACATGTTGAAAACACTAGGCTCAGCAAATTCAGATACAGAATTCACATTGAATTTTATGACTATTATAATTCTATTATAGGTCATGCGTGTGTTAGTCACTCAACCATGTCCAGCTCTTTTGTGACCCCATGGACTATAGCCTGCCAGGCTCCTCTGTCCATGGAATTCTCCAGGCAAGAATACTAGAGTGGGTAGCCATTCCCTTCTCCAAGGATCTTCCTGACTCAGGGACTGAACCTGGGTCTCCTGCATTACAGGCAGATTCCTTACCCTCTGAGCCACCAAGGAAGCCCGTTATAGGCCATGCACATCGGCAATTCAGAAAACAGGAAAATGGTGGGATTTGTGCTGATCTTGTCTTGACCCATCCTGACCAATTAAAGGAAGCCAAGGAAAATGTTTCAAGAGCTACAAACAGACAATAGTCAATTACTTTTTTAAGAAAGCTGAATTGTTTCTTATAACTTCTTTATGAAATATTTATTCAGCATGACTAATTGCTGATTGAAAATAATTCTATAGAAGAGCAATTGCTTATTCTGGAAGGCAGTGACTTAAATTATGTCTGTTTCTTGTGCTTACAGGTAAGTGGTTATTTGCTTATTTAACAAAGCTAATGTAACTAAGATGAAAATTTGTTTCCCCTTTGAGGCATTATACTTTTCTATAAAGAAATATCAAAGAAATTTAAATGTGGTCTCAATTAAATGCACTGGCCCAGATTTCAGGCCTGAACTGATTTTTCAAATCATAGTTCTCATGCTTCAATATTCCTGTGATGCTTATTGTTATGCAGGATAACAGGCTAGGAGAAACTTCAACACTGGTGGACTTAAGGGAAGTAGTAATAGCTCCCACATGACCACCAAAATAGAAAATGATTTGAGGTGCAGGAGGAATTTAACTTACATTCTTCCAATATGCACAGGTCAGAGGATTCTGCACAGGTTCTTTCAGGAGAAAAACCCCAGAAAAAAATAATAATATTAGAACATTCACATGAGAATGATGACTGGCAAATTTCATCCAGTAAATACTATGAAGTTGAAATCCAAAGTGACTGGTAAAAAATCTTCCTCTTTTTGATTAAAACAGCAGTCTCCAACAAACATCACACAGAATCTTCAAGTCACTGGTCACTATTCATAATTAATGTTGTTTATTTTAATTCTTTTAATTCACTATGTTATCATTATGTTTTGTCTTTTCCTCTACCATTGCCACTTTTCTGGGCTTCAAAAGCCGATGCCGCTTTCCCTCATTATTCCAGGTAGTGTTACTTAATGTCAGTTTCAAAAATGGAAGCACAGAAGGATAGAAACGTTCCTGCTGTGTCTGTCTTGGTTCCAGAACCTTACAGGATTGATTCGTATGGAAATATAAACCACATGAATAATGTTTCAGTAAGAGAAAGATGCAGAAAAATCTTTATTGATGAGTAGAGGGCTAGGTCATTGCATTCACATCTATCCCATTGCAAGTGAAATTTACAATTTAAAGAAAAAAAAATCCTATAAATTCAGACATAAGGATGGAGAGGCAGATTCTGGCTGCCCCTCTGGGTAGGACAGATATTTTAATTCCTGAGTTGTTTCCTACAGACACAGATAGCACCATAGCATTTTATTTAATTGTTTCTCATGATATCAGTTGCCTGAAGGTAACATTTCTACATATTATGATAAATTATGGAGAATACCATATGTGGTTAAACTAGCAGTGTCTTAATGAGCAGATATAAGCAATAAGTGTGTGGATACTTCTGTGTCATTCATAGGAAGAAATCACCAGTGATAGCAAAGTTTCCATGTACTGTTTGTGCTTCCATAAAACAGTTAATATAAAATCTCAGGACCTTTATCTAAGGCGCTTTTTTATGCGGTGTGGTGGTATATAGTCAGTTTTTGCAATATGGTTGAAAATTCTCTTTAAAATTGACTAAAACTCAGCTATTACCATTAAAGGAGGGCTATTTAAGGCAGATATTTCTAGAATGCAAGCTAGTGGGAAGATTAACAAGGAAAGGGAAAAATCATTTATATAGGTAAACCTTGTACTATAACTGAGAGTAGAGTAAGCACTTGATCTTTTCAAAACTTCACATCACTTTGTAGAGTCACTTGCTTGAATTGTAAATATCTTTTCATTATGTTGAAAACCTCTTAGCCAAATGTTAAATCATGCTAGAGGTGGGCATGTCATTTTCTCACCTCGGTTTTGAATATTTTTCATCAGCAAGTTTTCCTTATAATACTCAGAAAATTCTGCTTTAATAGTGTTGCCCAAATTAAAATAAATTACTTTTCTAGAAGGGATATTTACCAAAAAAATCACACTATTATACTCATTAGATACTCATTGTGTCTCACTGTAATACGAAATCTCCATTTTTCCCTTCCCATGCCACCCAAACCAATTTTTTTTCTATCTTTTTCAATGTCTTAGAAGTTGAGCATAAGATAGAAGAAGCAGTAGAATGAAAGTAGCTTTCAGACTATCAGTATCACTTGGGGTTTATTATTTCCCTTGAGGTCCACCTTATATTTTCATAGCAGAGTAGCGTACATACAAAAGCAAGCTTCACTGTCTTACCTCGAATTTTATAAAATTTAGCATATTACCACTGCCTCTCTAAGTGCATAAGACAATCGAGCACGGTAACATTGTCCAGGAGCATTTAAGGAGGCAATAACTTTTCAAAATCAATAGGATATACCTAATCTTGTTGGAGCAAAAGAATATCAACTTTATTCAATATTGCATTGATTAATTAGACAAGAATAAGATTGCAATTTAATTAATTGAACATATTTTGTTTTCTATATGAAATGGAAATATTTCTTGATATATGGAAATTAGAGCTTCTCTAATTTTTTTCTCCAAGAGGAGGAAACAAGCAAAAAAAATCTGAGTATTTACTGAGTAATTATAATCTGAAGGATAGATCATATTCAATTGCAGTTGTGAAAATATAATGAGATTCCAAATACTGAGCACCTATGAGGGGATGAACACTGTTATGAATTCCTAAGGATGTAAAAGAAAAAATACTAAGAACTGCAACAAAGTAGAAGAGAGATACTAAACTACACATCATAGACTATAAGCGCTCTCCAATTGACGATTCTGTGATGATGGAAATGTTTGATATTTATACTTCTGTCCAATGCTGCCAGTATTAAACATATGTAGTTATTGTGCAAACAAAATTGTCAAACACCATTAAAATTGAAAGAAATCATACCAAACTTCCATGCAGAATAAAAACTTAATGCAATAAAATTATTCATAATATTCAGTATAAAAGAAGCAATGACTCAAAAACACTGGCCTCATTAAAATGTTTTCTGTGTTATGTTTCATATCAATATACACAGCAAATTACTTCACTTTATTTTGTCCTTTTTATTCATAATGACAATGACTTAATTGTTCTAATTTGTTGTTTATAATCTTTCTTAAAAAGCATATAAATCAGGGTTCAGTTATTTCTTATAGCAAATAATTCATCTGTGAGATCATTTTTGCTGTCCATTTTAATCCAAATGGACATCACATCTCATGAGTTTTGCTTGATAGTCTGCCAATGTTTAAATGTGTTCTGTAGTCAAATAGGCTTAGAAAATGATTCCCCACAGTATGAAGCCTGGGGCATAGTTATGGGATTTTGGCTATGTGTTGGTCACCACACATGAGCACTGGAATAACTCAGGGATAGAATTTTGTTAGTATTAAGTGTTTGATTTCCAAAACATTAAAAAACAAATCAGACATATTGTTGCAAGGCACTTGCGTAATGTATACAGGTAGATGAACAGAGATATCAAACCAAAGAATTATAATTAACATTAAATTATTTTCTAATATATGTGCTTTCATGGATTATTGGCAACAGTACATTCTTAATTGGAATGAAGAATAGATTTTGTAATTGTGATAAATCCAGACCTAGAGAAAAGCTAAGACTTACTAAATATTAGAGGAAATGTATTTAAAACTAAAACATTTTACACTTAACTATTTTCATTCACTCTGTCAGGAACCAGGGACACCAATATGAGCCTTCAGGAGGATCATCAACTAGGTCAGGCATTCTCAGGGTACAGTTCTCAGACTAGCAGCTTCAGAATCACTTGGGAAAGGGTCAAAACGCAAATTTTTAAGCAACACCTAGATTTACTGAGTCAGAAAATCTTAGGGTCATACCTAGCAATCTGCATTATAATGGGCCTCCTAGGTGATTTTGATTCATTAGAACTAGTGACTGAGGTCATCATTCTAACCTCTCAAGTGAGGAAATTCAGATGCAGATTAGGAGGTGATTTGGGAGTATGAATTAAAACTAGGGTTTGCTCACCACCAGTCTCCACTGCTTCAGTAATTCTGCCTGGAGCCCTCATGTGGACATGGATGTTTGCCTACCCAGCATCTATTTAGATGTCTTTATTCCAATCAGAAAAATGGTTCAATGAAAGGATCCACTCTCTTTATATGGATCAAGAGGAAATTCATTTTTTTCTTAGCTCTTGTGACAGATCATAACTGCCAAATATATCATAGTATTATTGTCTTTGTTACTGACTGGTATACAGAAGGTTATGTAACCAAATTCTGGTCAATGAGTTAAATCTGAGAAAGATTTTCTCACTCCTGAAAAGGAATTATGAGACTAAGAATTGCCTCTTCTTCTTATATCACTGATATTTTGCATAGGACACCTAGAACTCCTATAGCCATTTTATAACTGTATTTTTCCTGAGGCCAAATCCAAACTACTGATAATGTTACTACAAAATATGAAGTATAAAAAGCATAACACCTATGGTATCACTGATGCTGAAACAACCTGAAACAGACAATCAAATAAATAGGGTGCCTTTCCTGACAGCCATCCTCCCTACGGACTTTAAGTTATTAGCGACAGTGTTTTTTACGGTTTTATGCCATTATGAATCAGTATTCCTATTACTGACTTTTGAAAACATCCTTGATACAGGAACTTTTAACACTGACTTATTGGGACTCCTTCATATCTGTTTACAACCTAAAATTATACATCATAGCAGACATAAAAATGTTTTTATGAGAGTAAAATATTTACTTTCATCCCACCCCCTACTTCATTTACTATTCTTTAGATGCAACTACTTTTTAGTCTTTCTGTTTTAATTGTTTTGATGGTCATTATTATAATTCTAAGCAAGGTTCTTAACATTTATTGATTGATAAATTTTAGACAATATCTTTTGATTTCTAGCTGTAACATGCAATTGTTAACCGCCCTTAAACACCTTTAATTTCCCTTTCACTCATCTAACTCCAGATTTTTATAGTTTTTCAGCTTTCAAGTCTCTCACTCAATTTCTGTGATCTCTTTTTATCTTGCCAAAGTTTGAACAGGTATATTAAATCTTCTGGAATTTTTCTAAGGTAACTTGAAAATGTTGAAAACTATGAATTATTTACATTTGGTGATACAAATTTTGGTCACGAAAGAGTCAAGTAGAATGAATGGGCTCAGGAACACACATAATTCTAGGTTTATAAGTTGATGACAATTAACATAGAATTATTCAAGCATCAGGCACAAATAAGTCCCTTTGCCTTACATTTTCTTATGCCACATTTTGGTTTGCTTTGTATTTGAATCATGATGTTCTTGTTTTCCTTTTCCTGGAAGACAGAATTATCATTCATTTTCTCTGAACCGAAAAGAACCACAGCTTCATCTTCTTATTGAAGGCTTCTAAATCTCTTGACTGCCACTCTGTAATACTGCCCCCAAACCTGGGTCCAAAAATGGTTTGAACTTCCTGGTCTAAACTGGACAGATAGATGTGCAGATGTCAGCTGCACATCTACCTTTCTGGATTTTTTTTCAAACAAAATTTTGGGTTACTTCTACTGCTTTGGATCTGATACTGCCCTTTTGTTAGGTTTCTCTTGTTTCACTGGACCAGAATCTTGGATAATTTTAAGCTTAATGCTAAAGACAGGACTAAATGCTCTGTCTTTGCCTAACTAATAACTAACTAAATATACATTATATATTTGGCCTCATAAATGATTCATAGTTTCCAGATTCAAACTCTAGTACTTGCTTTGCTTCATTAAGTTCTGGCATTTAGTATCATTCTTCTAATCCTGATTTCAATGAGAAAATAATTGTCTTTCTAGGTACCTGTTTTTTTCTCTAGAAGATTTTGAAATCTCTATTTACACTTGAAGCTCAGAAATTTCAGGATAATGTATCTAATTGTGGATTTTTCTTCATGTATTCACTGATTCTTTTCTTCATTTATTCTACAATAGATCTTGCTTTTTATTGTATCAACCACACTTTGAATTTACTGCTTTCTTGCTTTGGCAATCATATTTTTAATTATCAAGAATTGTTTCTTCTTGGTTCTATGATTGCTCCTTATTCATGGTAGCATGGTCTTGCATTATAGATATAATAGTCTCTTAACTATGTCAAAGGATATTCATTGTAATTTGTAATATATTATTTTTTTGTTCATTTCCTATATTTCCTCTAGTCAATTATTTTATTTTCTCAGATTTATATCTTTCAACTCTTTACTCAAAATGTCTTTCTACCAAATAGAAGGTGCAGAAGACCATCATATACGAGTGATTTCTACTGTGACTTGGGTGTCCCTTTATGGAGGGAGCATGGGCTAAGAGAAGGCAGGCTCTTGGCCTGGGGCTCCTGTAATTCCAAAATTTAAGAAGGACTTCATTCCAAGGGAATTAGCTTTGCTGTGCTTTACTCTCAGTGGAGCTATGAAGCTGCCTTTATTGATTTATCTTTCTCTGTGAACACTGCTACACTTCTTTCTCCAGGCCCAACATCCATATCACTTGTCCACCACTCTCTTTAGAAAGCAGCTTTCTGCTGTCTTATTCAAGTCAGAACAAACGCTACACCCAGGGCTCTGTAGCCTCAGATAATGCAGAAGGATTTACCTTCCGAGGATTCTCTTACACCTCGGGCAGTACTCCAATTACATCTTCTGATTGCTGTCTTCCACACAACCCCCTACGATTCTGGTAGCACTTGCTCACTCTGAACGGTGCATTTTCAGAACCAAGGGCTTACCTCTGCTTGCAGCCTTCTTACCTGGGTGTTTAATCTTTGCTTTCCTATAGCCATCAATACAGCCTTATCTTTTCTGCCTTTCAAACATTTTTCAAAATATGCCATCTACAGCTAGTAACTGTTAGAGGGTTTTCAGAGCTGACATGAATTGTTTCTTGGGAAAAAAAAATCCTTCTAATCACATCATTGATGTGGTAAGAAAAACTGTAAATGGATAAGGGTTCTAAATAGTTTGATCCGTATATATATATACACATACATATACATATTGTATATAGATACACATACATGTACATATGCATATATACTATTGAACATTTGAAATAATTTGTGTTACTAAGTGAATTTTCTTTCAATAACGATAGTATTGGATTGAAACCGATAATATTATTCAGATTGGATAACTGCATTAGGGACAGAATTTTCAATCTTATTAGTCATTATCTTATTTTATATATCACTTTAAACAAGGGAGTATGTAAATCAAGGTGATCAGATCAAAGCAAAGACAAAATAAAAACTAACAGGGAAGATAGTATAAAAACATTGATTTTTAACAGAGATATCCTGAGTAACCCTAGAACATTAAGCAAAATTTAATAGGGAAAGGAAGAGAAAGAAACAAAGCTATGGAAGGATCATGTTATTCCATATGCATTAAATTCAATCCCAAAACAGACCAACATTTTTTAGTTTGTTTTCCCTATTTAGAAAAAAAAAATTCAAAAATATAAATTGTGGTAGAAATATGCCGTATAAAATTTATAAAAATATAAACTATGATAGAAAAGAGGCCAATTAAGTTCTTCCTGTCTAGAAATTCAAGTACTCCACGTGGATGTACAGAATTGTGTGCACATAAAGGTTTAGTTCATGCAAAAATAAGAAAACACCAGGAGTTGCTGTTGATTTAGGCATTGTTGCACAACAATTTTCATCCACTCTTTTGGTGTCACTGGTTTCTGAGCATGTTGTAGAATATATTAGTCACAAAAGCTGTTTTACTACACTAATTGATAGCAAGTGAGACACTGAAGTGAGGCAATACCATTCCCTTCTCAACCAGGGATTGAAAGCTCTCCTAGAAGATAACACAACTCCATGGACCCTATGTCTTTGAAAATACAGAAAATACTTAGATGTTCAAACTGTAAGTTTTTTTTTTTTTTAACTAATGTTTCTCCCTAAGCCATAGAATAAGACTCAAAGATATCCCCAAGATTTTCTCACAGGTTGCTTCAGGTGACTTAAATAGGTGAATGTACTTATACATGTACTTACACATAGCTAGATAAAGTTAGCTTTAACTGACAATAACATACCTATTCTGAGGTACTTTTCGAGTTTATGTATTGTTACTGTATCATATACCTTAAACTAAGTTTTAAGCATTTTTCTTTTGTTCTTATACAGTCATACCTAATACTAAGAGCCTTGCCCTAAAATACACTTGTCAAGATATCTGGGAAATAAAATGGTTGGTGTGACAATAAATACAGGTAATACCCCATAATTTTAACTGCAGTGTAAACAAAAGCTGATTTTTCCTAAAAATTTCTTTTCTAATTGTACTATATGAATCATATGTGACAGAAATTAGGAGCCAGGTTTCATACTAAGCCAAAGACACAGTCCTCAGCTCTTCCTGATTTAAAATAGCCCATTCATTATAGACATTCATTATTCATTCATTCATTATAACCCATTCATTATTTGATTTAGAAGAACCAGGAGAAATGTTTTTCCACATTCCTGCCTTGTCCCATGAAACAGGAATCTTTCCCAACACTTCCATTCTATCAGGGAAGCAATGGGGAGGAAATGTCCACTATTTTCTCCATTCTTACTCTCTCCTCCCCATGAGAAGAGCAATGACTTTACTAACTGGGGCCAAAGTTAAAGCTCACAGATGGCCCACATTCTCAGTCTCAGCTTTCTTTCTTTTTTCTCACCCCCTCCGTCATTGGTGTCTCCACCAGAGATGTACATTCTCTTCCACCAGTCCCGCTCTATTGCCTGAGGCCCACGTTAATTCAAATAAAGTCAAGAGTAATATTCCATTGCATGTGTGTACCACGTCTTCTTTATCCTTCCTGTTGATGGATATGTAGCTTTCTTACTATATAGCCCAGGGCTTCCCTGGTGACTTAGGTGGTAAAGAATTTACCTGCCATTGCAGGAGATGTGGGCTTCGATCTTTGGGTCAGGAGGATCTCTGGAGAAGGAAACGGCAACCCAGTCCCGTATTCTTGCGTGGGAAATCCCATGAACAGAGGGGCCTGGCAGGCTACAGTCCACAGGGCTGCAAAAGAGGTGAATATGACAGCAACTGGACAAGAAGAACTATATAGCTCAAGGAACTCGACTCAGGGCTCTGCTGTGACCCAAATGAGAAGGAAATAAAGAGCGGGTATTGTATATATGACGCTGATTCACTTTTCTGTACAGTAGAAACTAACAGAACATTATAAAGTAAATACATGCCAATGAAATTAATTAGAAAGAAAAACAAACAAGGTCAAGACTCTCTCAGCCCTAGTTTGCTGTGTGCTGGGGTATATTAAAGGTTATTACTCTCCATGCAGTTGAAAAGGTGGCTTACCTTTCAAAACATCCAACATTCCTAACAAACACAACCCAAGGGCTAGTTGAGAAAGCAGGATGAATTAGGAAGTCTCACTTTGTTTTCAAAGTCCACACTTTTTCTACTACTATATTAACAATATTAACACTGTTGCTGTTCAGTTGCTAAGCTGTGTCCAACTCTTTGCGACTCCATGGGCAGCAGCAGGCCAGGCTTCTCTGTCCTTCACTGTCTCCTGGAGTTTGCTCAAATTCATGTCCAATAAGTCAGTGATATTATCCACCATTTCATTCTCTACTACTACTTCCCCTTTTGACTTCAATCTTTTCCAGCATCAGAGTCTTTTCCAGTGAGTCAGCTCTCCACATCAGATGGCCAAAGTATTGCAGGTTCAGCTTCAGCAACACTCTTTACAGAGTTGATTTCCTTTAGGATTGACAGGTTTGAGCTCCTTGTTGTCCAAGGGACTCTCAAGAGTCTTCTCCAGCACCACAATTCAAGAGCATCAATTCTTTAGCACTCAACCTTCTCCATGGTCCAACTCGCAGATCCATACAAGGCTACTGGAAAAACCATAGCTTAGACTGTATGGACCTTTGTCAGCAGCGTTGTCTCTGCTTTGTAGTATGCTGTTGCTGTCTAGGTTCGTCATAGCTTTTCTTCCAAGGAGCAAGAGTCTTTTAATTTCCTGGCTGCAGTCTCCATCTGCAGTCATTTTGGAGTCCAAGAATGTTTGAATGTTGAATTTCAAGTCGGCTTTTTCACTCTCCTGTTTCACCCTTATCAAAAGGCTCTTTAGTTCCTCTACACTTTCTGCCTTTAGGATGGTATCATCTGCATATCTGAGGTTGTTGAAATTTCTTCTGGCAATCTTGATTCCAGCTTGTGATTCATCCAGCCCAGCATTTTGCATGAGGGGTATTATACTTTAATCCTCATATCATTTTTGGCAATTGTTCTCAATTTGATTATAGAGCTCAGAAGGCAGAAGTGAGGATAAAAATTAATGTTAGTATCTCACCAATCCCAAACAATCAGTAAGAAAAAAAATAATAAATCAGTGTTGACAAAGATCTTTTGCAAATTCAGAAAGGAAAAAATTCAGAACTCTTCTACATTAAAAATGCATTTTAACTGCAAGCCCATATCATCAAAAACAGGCAAATACTTCTATTCAATTTTAATTTTCAGAAAATACTATTAAAATTACAGCTGCTTATGTTTAAAAGAATGGTTGAGTCACAGGATTGCCCCTTAATTGAATTAAACCAAGATCACCCCTTTACAGACTTGTCATAGGCAAATAATCCTTGGTATAAAAGTACAATTATTTTCTTTCCCTTTGGGTAATTGAAGGTGCTGCACATAGCACTTTGAGGGTTAAAACTACAGTGCTCACTTTGCTGTGCCAGTTGTTAAGAGCCTTTTGTAGACCTTCTGCCCATAGGCCAGTATTAGAAACCTGTGCTTCAGGGAGTTTTAAATGTCTCCAGTAACTTTCTGCAATTATCCCTTGTTGAATTAACAGAATCAATAGGGCACCAAAAGAGGCCCCTGTGAATTTCTGTTTGTTACCTTGGGGTGTTTTTAGTTTCTTAAACCTCCCAGTGTTGTTAATCCTGCAGTTTTAAAGTTAAAATGGCTGTTCTATGTAATGTAATGTTGTACAAAGCTTTTGAGGTCTCTGATAACTAACTTTCTGCAGTGGCCTTTGTTTTATTAACCAGACCACTGGGGCTATCCCACACCATTCCTATATTTGGTATGCTTTCCCTGTAGGCTCAAAGGCAGCCATTTAAGACATCCTTAAATGTTTCAATTACATACAAGACCCACTTTAACTCTGAGATTGCAGACCATTAGCCTTTCCAAGAGTTGACATACCTAGAGACCAATCAGGAAGTCACAGGAGATGATAGTTGTAGGTCTGCTAATTCAGCAAGAAACAATTGTACAAAATTGGGAGATATTTTCTTTATATGATGGCCACTTCCTTTCACTGCCTTAAATTATACCTTTCTACTTACCTAAACATTCTTAGCTTAGTGTCCTATGTCAATTTTCTAAGCATTAACTTATGAGTTAGTAAAATTTATGGATCAAAAACACTTTTATTTTTTACAACTAATGCATCTATTAAAGATCATACTACTTTGTCAGAAATTTTCTCAAGCTTAATTTTAAATGCTCATCTTATTTATTCTGTATTTCATTATGGCTTTCCAGAGAAATACCAAAAAACTCTGTTAACTGCAAAGCATTGTCAGTCCTGAAGTAGAGAATAATCAAAGAATGCATTAATAGCATACATTTCTTCCTAATGTACTTTATTTGCTCTGATTCTAAGAAGCTGCGCCTGAGAGTCAGAAGAGATGGAGGGGGAAATTATTACTCTTAGATTTTGCTTTTATAAATAATTTTCTACTGAGAAAACACTATAGAGATAGTGCTCTCCATGACACTGCATGCTCATATTTTGTGTCAGAAAAACATATTTGAATGATCAGTTGCTAGTGAAATAAATTAGGAGGGGAAAAATTCTCCATTTATCTCTCTGCACCCATGGCAATCCAGCATTTTTTTTCCAAACCTCAAGAAAACAAAAGTAATAGTAAGCCATTATTTACAAAATTTCAGCTTAACTTGTACATTGGAGATAAAAATCTGAACTAGAACAGTTGTGTTTTATGTTCTGCATAGCCCTTGAGACCTTCGAGACTCACTGAATCAACCTGTAAAGTAAGTACATGGCTTCAAGGTAAAAGCTGTAGTATTTTGCTATATGTTGTGCTCATGGATGTTTCTTGTTGATAAAACTTTGCATCTTTGGAATTTTCTTTTTCTCAGTATTACCTCTAACTGATTTTCTGTATGTCAATGCTTGGTCAGAAATACAATTATTTTATTTTTATTATGTTGAAATTTCCATAAATGAATTATGAGGGAAAAACCAAAAGATTTTTGAAGCAGATATGATTTTTAATATAATGGTGGGTCCTCTAATATTATTTTCTGCTTTTGTTTTGGAAAATAAATGAGTCACCAGAACCAAATGACTACTTGCAGAATTTTATAATGTGCAAAATCCCAAGTACCACATTAGTTTCTACAGAATATCTCAAACATGTCCTGGGACCACTATAATAATAACATATATGCCAATTACAAGCAAATTCACCCTACCATCACAGCAATCTTTGCTACACTTGTTAGAACTTTTTTATTACTTTGTGTTGTAATTATGTTTTTACATACTTGTCTAACTTAGGCTCAAAAATCATATGTAAAAAGATGTAATACATAATAGGTATTCAGGTGTTTATCTGGTTAATGAATAAATGGAATATCAAGTGTACGCATGAAATAAAATTTGCATTTATTGCATGTGATATTGATTTCCACATTGTATTTATTAATACATCATATTGAAATACAATTTGTATTTTCTCCACTAGTGACTTCTGGAAGTAAGGAAGGCATACGTATACTCAGAGATAAGATTACTTGGCAAAAAGCTTTGCCACTGATGCTTCACCCAATACTTGACTCTTTATTCTTCCCCTACTTCATCTGCTTAATTCTTATTCTCTTCAGTCTGATCATACATTTGCTTTTTGCCCAAGAACTTGCATCCATAATCCTAGAGTGGTCTTAGGGTGCCATTTTCTGCTTAATTTTCACAAGCAACAACTCGATGATTGCACTGAAAAATATATTCCGTGAGCTGCTTCCAATACCTTTTCAAAAAATTCTTCCTTACTTCTCTTATTTGAATTTTAATACATATCATACAATGGTTTTTGTTTTAGCTCTCAGACCTCACCATTTTTAGTTAATACATTAGTATTCTCAATGTATTCATTCCTTCCATTAATCTCTAAATACGTTTTGCCAAACTCATGGATAAATCACTATATTTTTATATAGAACAGTAAAACTTTGCTATCTAAGTGATATATCAGTGGTTATGAAAATCATTAAACACTTAAACATAGAAAAAATAAGACTGATGCATTTCTAAGGACTAGTTTATACACTGATAGAATAATAGTTAATTATGAACATTTTTCTGTTCTCTCATATTTCAAAAATTTGGTGAATTCTATTTTCTTTCTTAGACATCCAGTAAGTATGTACACAACAACCTTAAGTAACTATTTTCTGTTTTATGATCATTATTAAGACTTAAACAAATAAAATACAAAAAAATTATTTCAAATTCCATTATCTAGACCATCACATATATTAAGATATGCATAAAATTCTCTTTGTGTGATCACAAGGTAATCACACTCTGACGTAAAATTTTACAATTCATTTGAGTAGCCTGGCTCTGTTTAATAACAGCTATTCAATTGATTTTGGAAATACAGTATACTTTAGCTTAACTGAACTAATTTTTTCTAGTCAATAGTTAACAAAAGCCTAAATATTTGTACTGGTAGTATACATCTGTACATCCCATTTATTTCAGCTTTTTCTGATTAAACTGTATAAATGTATAATAATATGAAGTCTGAACTGCAGGACTTTTGCTATAATTGGAACGAGGGCTTGCTTTCTCAAAAGAATTCAGTTAAGATTCCATCTCTGGTGAAAAGAATCATGTATATGCAAGTGTGTGCATGCACACAGCTCTTTAGCCCACTCCCAACCATTTATTTATAGTATAATTTCTTTAAAAAGAAGTAGATCTAGAAACATGAAAACAAAAATGGTTTGGGATCTCAGTTTTTTTTTTAATTTAGCTTTGTCTATAGGCATTCTTTTCTCTGGTAAATCCATATTGTAAACAATATTTTTTAAAAAGATATGCCAAGAAGATGACAAGAATGTTAGAGTTCTCGCCTTCATGAGATTATTTAACCTAAGCCACCTCAACTGTGAAAACTGTGGATGCAACTTTGAGAAAACATTTTGAATGTGACAGCAAAATTACTTTGTGATGTTTATACATTTTTCATAATGCTGTTCCCAATAGAACTGATTTCTACATTTCTTACAGCGATAGTAGGAAGAATCAGCCTTTTAAAAAGATCAGAATTTGCTGACACTGCTGTCGGAGTGCCTTGTTAGCTGAGAGACAATGCTGTGGTTAAACTCAGCATAGTAATAACTTTGAGGAATTAGGAGGTATCAAGAAAGGGAGTTGTATGATTCTATATGTTCACATTTGTGTTTGAGAAAAAGAGAGAAAAGAGAAGGGCAAAACACTGAGGTAGACAGAAATGAAACAAGACAGCCGGAGCGGAGAACTCAAACAACGTGCCACCGAGTTCGATAAATCTATACTTATTTTTTCCATCCTGCAAGGTCATAGATGACGCTGACATTGGTCTCCTAGCAACCCACTCTACTAACCTACTTTTGTCCCAATCACTGGAGAATGGGTTTGGTGCTTTGAGCTGTGTTTCAATACGAAGAAGAAAGAATCAAAGTGATGCTGGGTAACTACTGATGGCTGAAATAAAAAATGTGTGCGCACACAGACAAATACACACATTTTGAGTCTCTTTTCTATCTAAGTCTACGAAGTTCAGAGTGGTCTTTCCACAAATTTCATATAATTGAAAATAAATGTCCAGTCATCTCAGAATCATTGCATTTTAAAAAATCCAAAATGCCAATTTTGATGTAAAAAAATCCAAAATGCCAATTTTGATGTAACATACATAATAACTTTAATATATTTATGTGTGAGACACATGAATTAAAAAATATATATCAACATAACTAGTACCAGGATTTAATTAGAAAAATGAACTAAACAAAAGTAAACTGAATTCTAATATAGATGTTATTACTTTTAAGTTTGATGTAAAATTTAAATTTTTATAAATTATAAATTGCTAATTTATCACATTTTTGTCTTTCAACTTCAGAGACAATGTTTTCAGAATTGGTTTCTGTGACTACATTTTATACACTATATTTTCTCTTGAGTTATATATTTTCTTCCTTTCTATCTCTTTACAAAAGTGATTCCAAGTTTTCATATTACCTTCCTACCTCTACAGTTCTAGTGTCATCTTTCTTAATTTTCTTGAGGACTTCTAAGTCTTTTCATACTTTCATAAAAGATATGGCTATATTTTATTCTATTTTAAACTGTTAAGAGTATTTTAAATAAATTATTTAATCAGACAATGGAAATGTTTTATATTGTCCATTTAATTTGTTAAAAGGGCAAAAAATTGGTTAGAATTTCTTAGTGAGAGCTGATCTAGTTCAACATAAACTTCAACTCAGAAGGCTCTTCTTCAAAATCATTAAAGCACAGACTATTCTCACACGGAGGGACAATTCATACACGTCTGTTTTGTTCAGCATGACTTTTGCCTTTAGCATTGCAGTTGCAAGATACAGATGGTAGACCCCCACTCTTTTCATCCTCTCTTAAAAATGCACTCAAGAAGGCTTCCCACTGTTTCTCATGGTCCTTCTTGAAACCCAAGTCTCAGAACTGAATGAAATATTCTGAAAGTGGTCTTGCCAACATGTAGAACTGCATACCTATTTTATCCTTAATTAATGTATGCCTTACTTTTAAAAAGGCACTCTCCATTGCCTTTGTTTTCTTTTAGAAAGCATCACACACAATGAAAATGAAATGCTATTTTTTCCAGAACTGCTGTTAATCTGTCACCTCAGTTACACATATATGCAAAGACTGAGCATGTATTTTGAGTCTATAAGGGATAAATCATAATCTTTTCTGCTAAATGGATTTTGTATATCTTGAATCAGTTTCAATTGGTTGAGATATGGTTCTGAACTCTGACTCAGTCATGTAAATAATTTCTGTTTTTTTTTTCTTTTTTCACATGAAAATGGTGGTGCAATTAAATACTATTTCATAGGATTGATAAATTATGTTAACACACACAAAGAAATCAGTTGTAATTCCATACACTAACAATAAACAATCCAAAAAGGATATTAAGAAAATAATTCCATTTATATAACACCAAAAAGAGTAAAACATATAGAAATAATCCTAACTAATGAGATGAGAGACTGGTACCCGGAAAATTACAAAACATCACTGAAAGAAATTAAAGAAGACACAGATGGAAAGACATCCAGTGTTCACGGGTTGAAAAATATAAAACTATTAGGATGTCTATACCACCCAGTGACCTACATATTCCCCAGAATTTAAAAGTCCATCATAATATTAATATTGAATTTCAAGGGAATAAAAAATGTCATAATAATTTGTTGTTGTTAATAATTTTGTTGTTAATAATTCTGTTGTTAAAGAACAACAGAGTTGAAGAGTTCACATTTCCTGACTTAAAAACACACTACAAAGCTATAGTTATAGCTATAGTAAAGTTATAGCATAAAGACAAATAAGGCAATGAAACAGAGACCCCAGAAATAAACCCATATATATGGTCAAATAATCTTCAATAATTTTCTGTGGGACTTCCTAGTGGTCCAGTGCTTAAGAATCTGCCTTCCAGTGCAGTGGGCATGGGTACAATCTCTGGGCAGGGAACTAAGATCCCACATGCTATGGGGCAATCACTGAGCCCTTGTACCAAACTAGAGAGACTGTATGTCCCAAATAGAGATTCCTGTGCACCACAAGGAAAGATCCTGCATGCTGCAGTGAAGATGCTGCAAGCTACAACTAAGACCTGATGCAGCCAAATAAATGAATATTTTAAATACATAAATAAAAGCTCTAAAAAAGCAATGCTTTTGATAACTAATAAATGCATTACAATTTAGGATATTTATATAACATTCTGTTATTTTTATTTATTCTGGATACAACAAATGAGATAAAACATGAGAAATTGCTTTGTTAACTATAAAATCTCATTAAGAGACTTCCCAACCTTGTCCTTGAATGGGAAGGAAAAATTAACTCCTTTGCAATTAGAGGTGCCTGTGTGATCTAGTTCTGACCAATAAAATGTAAAGGAAGTCTACTTAGAATTTCTGGAAAAGCTTTTGTCTTATCTTACCCACATCCCCCTCCTGAAGTATGAAAATAAAGCCTTTCTGCTTCCCTCTTCCTTGCTCTCTGCAGTGTGACAAAATAATGCTTGAAATGCTCCAAACAAATTGTTTCCATGAGAAAAAGTTCAAGAGAATAAAAGAGGTCCTGGCCAAGGACCCAGACCTCACTGAAACTCTCCTACTATAATGAGAAGACCTGAAAGAAGTATGAAAGTGTTAGTCGCTCAGTCATGTCCAACTCTTTGTGATCCCAGGGACTGTAGTCCTCAAGACTGCTCTGTCCAAGAATACTAGAGTAGGTAGCCACCTTATGTTTTCTCTTTATGGTGGAATCCCTACTGGACAGGACACTACAAATAAGGTTTTCTATTAATCGAGTCAAAGCCTTTCCTAACAGGTATAACATCTTAATAATGACGGAACTTAGCCTTCAAAGCTTATAATTAATATACTAGTCCTTGGGAATTAGTCCTTAGAAATCAGTAAGTCTCATAGCTCAGTCAGTAAAGAATCTGCCTGCAATGCAGGAGACCCAGGTTTGATTCCTGGGTTGGGAAGATTCCCTGGAGAGGGAAATGGCAAACCACTCCAGTGTTCTTGCCTGGAGAATCCCATGGACAGAGGAGCCTGGCAGTCTACAGTCCATGGGATCACAAGAGTCAGACAGGACTTAGCTACTAAAACCACCACCTTGGGAATTACATATTCATTGGTTGACCTTTGTAATCATTACTAATCTAAGTTATTTTCCACCAGCTTAGATGGCAAAATATCTCATTTCTCAGAAAAAATAAAATAGGAAGAGACCACACAGTGTTAGAAAAAACATTGCTTTGTGACCAGACACATTTAGGATATAAACTCAGTCTTCTATTGATTCGTTCTGTGATATTTTGCCATATTTCTTAAGCTTTATTTTTTCAGTATGAAATGCAATCTGTATAATGTCCATTTCACAGGATAATAGCTAGAGTTAAATAAGATAGCATTTACCAAAAAAAAAAAAAATGCATTAAAAATAGATGAAACAAAGTAAATGCTCAAAAAGTTAAATGCTTTCTAAGCTAATAATGATCCTTTAGGAAAAAAGAATCACTAAATTGAGTCTACTAATATTATTGTCTTTTTTGGCACTGTTAGCAAGTTCTTGGGAGAAGAAAATGGCACCCCACTCCAGTACTCTTGCCTGGAAAATCCCATGGACAGAGGAACCTGGTAGGCTACTGTCCATGGGGTCACCAAGAGTCGGACACGACTGAGCGACTTCACTTTCACTTTTCACTTTCATGCACTGGAGAAGGAAATGGCAACCCACTCCAGTGTTCTTGCCTGGAGGATCCCAGGGATGGGGGAGCCTGGTGGGCTGCCGTCTATGGGGTCGCACAGAGCCGGACACGACTGAAGTGACTTAGCAGCAGCAGCAGCAGCAAGTTGTTATTGATTCAGAGATCTCAGAGTTGAATAATAAAGTATTGAATATCATACTTAATTGAACATTAAAATTTGTGATCCTTTTTTCCCTTGTGAAACATAGGTAATTGGTAAATTATTTGTTTTTCTATATTATTTATATCTGGTTGCATAAGAAATAAGATTAGTTTGATATTACCATCACTCATAGTACATAGTTGAAACTCCAGTAGTTTTGTTATTAGTATAATATATGTTGTGAATTAAATGATTGACAATGATTACTTTCTATATGAGGTAGATTTCCTTATATTTCTATAAAGTGATTACAATAGTACTTGCATTGTTTGAAAACTAAATTAGGAGAGTTAAATAGAATAATCCTCATGATGCCTAGAATCAGCTAGTTATTACTGTTAATTTCACTGTAATTACTTATGTATCTATATCTTCTGTAATAGACTGTAAGATAGTGTTTCTCAATCCTGAAAATATTTACATTTTTGGACTGCATAATTTCTTGTTGGGGAAGTGGGGGTGTATTGTAAAATGTTCAGCAACATTCTTATCCTCCACCTACTAGATGTTGGTAGCACCTCCCACCCCAGTTGCAACAACCAAAAGCTTCTCCAGACACTGCCAAACATACCCTTGAGAACAAAATTCCATCCCTTACCCCCCTAATGAGAACAACTGCTATAATGCATTGGCTTCCCTGGTGGCTCAATAGTAAAGAATCCCACCCGCCAATGCAGAGATGCAGAAGACGAGAGTTTGATCCCTGGGTCAAGAAGGTATCATGGAGGAAGAAATGGCAACCCATTTTGGTATTCTTGCCTGGAAAATTCCATGGAGAGAGGAGCCTGGGGGTTCGTGGGGTTGCAAGGCACTGGACACAACTGAGCGACTGAAGCATGCACGCACACATGCTGTAACACATCAAGTGAGAAAAACAACACTTTGGATCTATGAGGCTTACAAGAAGAAAATGTAGTTCAATATATTTGAATATGTGTACAAAGAAGCATTTACATCTATGTTACTGATTCTACTAATACTATTTTCTTTTTTGGTACTGTTAACAAGTTCTCTCTGATTCATAGATCTCAGAAATGAATAACAAAGCTTTGACTGTAAAATTTTAATTAGATATTAAAATTTATAAGTACATATAGTAATGTTTAACCAAAACATTAATTGACATTTAATAATAAATTTAATAATAAGCATTTAATGGAAAGCTGAAGACATAATATTTAACTAGCATAACTAAAATAGGAAAGAACTATTTTAGAAATGATTGTATACCATCCTATAATATTGAGAAAGCAGCCACAGAATGATTTTGTGTGAATTTTTTTATCTAGTGACCGATTTTTGGATAGTCAAAAGTTTAAATATCCTTGTAAGAATAGCCATTGTATAATCTGAAAAATTCTGATTATCTAACAGGCAAAGACAAAAAATCTCTGATGAAATAAATTCTGCAGTTTTATTGAACTGATATGTATCCATGTCAAAGATTAAAAGTGCACATTCTAAAGTGACAGTGATAGTGACTACTGTACATATCTGCACTTTAGATAAATGTGCAACTGATATAGGCATGTTTAAATTCAAATTTAATTTTTTAATATCTTCATCTAAAGAAGTGAAATATAAGAAGCCTATAACATTTAATACATATATTAGAAAAGAAGAGACCTAAAATCAACAATCTAAGTGTTTACCTTAGGAATATAGAGAAAAATATATTAAATCTAAGACTAAAGCAAACAGAAAACAAAACTAATATAGAAATCAATGAACCTGAAGACAGGAAATCAATAGAGAAACCCAATGAAACCAAGGACTTAAATCTTTAAAAAGATCAATAAATTGATAAAGTTCTAGACAGGGTTACTAAGAGAAAAAGAAGAAACAAATTACTAGTATCAGAAATGAAAAAATGGGCTGTCACTAATGATCCCATGGATATTAAAAGAATAATAAGGAACTGTTGTGAACAACTCTTGTTCAGAAATAGAACTTAGAAAAATGGAACAATTCCATTACCTTCTAAAAATCAAATGTTGTTGTTTTTGTTTAATCGCCCAGTCATGGCTGACTCTTTGCAAACCCATGGAGTGCAGCATGCCAGGCTTCCGTGTCCTTCACCATCTCCCGAAGTTTGCCCAAGTACATGTCCATGGCATCAGTGACTTTTCCAATGAGTCAGCTGTTATCAGGTGACCAAAATACTGGAGCTTCAGCTTCAGCATCAGTCCTTCCAATGAGTATTCAGGGTTGATTTCCATTAAGATTGACTGGTTTGATCTCTTTGCTGTCCAAGGGACTCTCAGGAGTCTTCTCCAGCATCACAATCCAAAGGCATCATTCTTTGGTGCTCTGCTTTCTTTAAGGTTCAGCTCTCACAATCATACGTGACCACTGGCAAGACCATAGCCTTGACTACATGGACCTTTGTTGGTAGAGTAACGTCTCTGCTTTTCAACACATTGTCTAGATGTTATAGCTTTCCTGCCAAGAAGCGACTGTCTTCTGATTTCACGGCTGTAGTCACTATCCACAGTGATTTTAGAGACAAAGAAAAGGAAATCTGTCACTACTTCCATATTTTTCCTTTCTATTTGCCATAAAGTAATGGGGCCAGATGCCATGACTTTAGTTTTCTTTAATATATATTTAGTTTTAAGCCAGCTCTTTCACTTGACCTTCTTCAGCCTCATCAAGAGACTCTTCAGTTCCTCTTTGCTTTCTGCCATTAGCATGGTATCATTCACATATCAGAAGCTGTTAATGTTTCTCCCACCTACCTTGATTCCAGCTTGTAACCCATCCAGCCCAGCATTTCTTATGATTTGCTCAGTGTATATTTCAAACAAACAGGGTGACAGCAGACAGCCTTGACGTCCTCCTTTGTCATCCCTGAAGCAGTCAGTTGTTCCAAACAGGGTTCTAACTGTTGCTTCTTGATCCACATACAGGTTTCTCAGGGGGCAGGTAAAATGGTGCAATTCCCATCTCTTTAAGAGCTTTCCACAGTTTGTTATGATCCACACAGTCAAAGGCTTTAGTGTAATCAATGAAACATAGGTAGTTGTTTTTTTTTGGAGTTCCCTTGCTTTCTCTATGATCCATCAAATGTTGGCTGCCTTTTCTGAATCCAACTTGGACATCTGGAAGTTCTTGGTTCACATAATGCAAAAGCCTAGCATGCAAGATTTTAAGCATGACCTTCCTAGAATGGGAGGGGAGTGCAATTATCTGATGGTTAGAACATTCTTTAGTACTACCCTTCCTGGGAACTATTATAAGGGTTCATCTTTTCCAGTCCTGTGGCCACTGCCGGGGCTTCCAGATTTGCTAATATATTTAGTGCAACACTTTGATAGCATCATCCTTAGGGTTTTGAATAACTGTACTGGAATTCCATCGCACTCACTATCTTTATTAACAACAGTGCTTCCTAGAGGCCCAATTGACTTCACACTGCAGAATATCTGGCTCTGCATGACTGACCACATCATCATAGTTATCTGATGCATTAAGATCTTTTTTGTACAGTTCTATATATTCTTTCCATCTCTTCTTGAACTCATAATCATCTACTAGATCTCTACACTTTCTGTCCTTCATTGTGCCTGTCTTTAGGTAAAATATTCCCTTGATATTTTCAATTTTCCTGAAGATATTCCCTAGTCTTTCCCCTTCTGTTGTTGTCCTCTATTTTTATACATCATTCATTGAAGAAGGCCTTCTTGTCTCTCCTTGCTGTTCTTTGGAACTCTGTGTTTAATTGGATTTACCTTTACCTTTCTCTTATTTGCTTTTCACTTCTCTGCTTTCTTCAGCTATTTGTAGTCTCCTCAGATAACCACTTTGCCTTCTTGCTTTTCTTTTTCTTTGGGATGGTTTTGTTTGCTGCCTCCCGTACGGACCTCTGTCCATAGTTCTTCAGGCACACTGCTTTACTAGACCTAATTCCTTGAATCTATTCATTGCCTCTACTGCATATTCATAGAGGACTTGATTTAAGTCATACCTGGCTGGCCAAGTGGTTTTCCCTGCTCTCTTCAGTTTAAGCCTGAATTTTGCTATGAGAAGTTGATGAACTGAGCCACAGTCACTCCAGGTGTTACTTCTGCTGACTGTACAGAGTGTCTCCATCTTCAGATACAAAGAATCAATTTTCAATCAATTTTCTTTCAGTATTGACCATTTTGTGATGTCCATGTGTAAAGTCATCTCTCATGTTGTTGAAAAAAGGGTGTTATTATAACCAATGCACCTCTTGTTAAAAAGACAAACATCAAATAGTTATGCATAAATCTAAGAAAATATGTACAAGATCAATACAAGAAAAACTATAAATTTATTTTAGAACACCCTTGAGAGTCCCTTGGACAGCAAGGAGATCAAACTAGTCAATCCTAAAGGAAATCAAGCCTGAATATTCATTGGAAGGGCTGATGCTGAAGCAGAAGCTCCAATATTTTGGCTACCTGATGCGAAGAGCTGACTCATCGGAAAAGACCCTGAAGCTGGGAAAGACTGAAGGTAGGAGCAGAAGGAGATGACAGAGGATGAGGCGGTTGAATGGCATCACTGACTCAATGGACATGAGTTTGAGAAAACTCTGGGAGATGGTAAAGGACAGGGAAGCCTGGCATACTGCAGTCCATGGGGTCATAAAGAGTCAGACACAAGTGAGCAACTTAACAACAACAACAAATTTATGCTAAAAGAGATCAAAGAAGATCTAAGTAAATGGAGAGATATTTCATGCTCATGAATAGAAGACTCAACATTGTTATAATGTTAGTTCTCCTTATCTTGGTCTATAGATTCAAAGAAATCCCAGATGTTTTATGAATACCAACAAACTGATTCTAAAATTTATGTTAGAACAACACCACCAACCAAAATAGTCAACACAACATTCTCTGTATGGAAAAACAAATTAAAGTATTAACATAAACCAACTTCAAGACTCACAAAGCTACACTAATGAAGATATCATGAAACTGGTTAAAGAATAGAAAAATAACATAATGAAAAAGAATAGAGGGCCAGAAGCACACCCATATCAGCTAATCTCTGCCAAAAGAGCAAAGGCAACTCAATGAAGAAAAAGAAAGTTTTTCAGATGAGAAAGAATATATCTTATTACGTCACTTATAAAAATTAATTTAAATGGATTATATACCCAATGACAAAATATAAACCTATAATAATTTTAGAGGATAATGTAGAAAAAAATCTATGTGACTTTGGGCATTGGAGAGAAGATTCTAGTTACAACATCCAAAGCACAAATCATGAAATAAATTTTAAAAATCTATAAGTTGAACTTCAGTAAAAATTTTTTTAAAATCTGTTTTGCCAAAACTCTGCTAAGAGAATGAGAAGACAAGACACGGGCTAGATGAAAATGTCAGCAAAACACATTTCTAATAAAGAACTTGTATCCAAAATACACAAAGACTCTTTAGACTCAATAATAAGAAAACAACCCAATTTAAGAATTAACAAAGGTGTCTGAAGATTTACAGGTGGTATACAAGTATAAGAAAAGATGCTCAACATCATATGTCATAGGGGTATTTGTATTGAAACAACAATAAAATCTACTGAAGACACTGGCTTTTGACTAAAAAACCCAAGTGTGATTTTTCAAGTCCAACCATAGATAATGACAAAGGCTTTACCTAAGGGGGCTCACAGAGAACTTTCCTTTCCCACCCATTCAATACCAAGTTGGAAGGGAGTTGTAGTCAAGAATTTAGACTCTACTGGGCAGCCATGCTCTTATGGATATTTGCATTCTGAGCATGGTGCCTTCATTTTGAAGGTCTCTTTATCTGGAGCTTGGGCCAATGCTTTCCTCAGGTACCTCAGCCAAAACATCTTTATTGGGGGCACAGGAGGAACCTTGAAAACATTTTCTCCACTTTCACTCCGTACTTTATACTTTTCCATTCCTAATCCTCCTCCCTCTCCCTTGCCAGGGGCTCAGGATTTTTGAGGGTGGTGTGAATAAATGAAGCACAGTGGGCTTTGAGAACAGTTAAACTAGTCGGTATGATACCTTAAAGATAGATATATGATATTGTTCACTTGTCTAAACCCATAAAACTATACGACACAAAAGAGGGAACTTTAAAACTACGGAATTTAGTTAATAGTAATGCACCAAGGTGGATTCACTAATTGTAAAGAATGTATTACATTAACTATACAAAATGCTATCTTAATATCTGCTCTTTTTTGTTTGTTTTTTGGGTTTTGCGCTCTTTTAATCTACATATACATATGTATGACAAGCCACAGATTGGGATTTTTGCAAGGCACATATCTTAAAAAACACACCTGCATTTAAAAAATGAAGTAGACTCACAGATACAGAGAAGAAATTAGTGGTTACCAGTGGGGAGAGGAAAGAAGGGGTAGAGGAGTAATATAAGGAAAGGGGATTAAGAGGTACAAGCTATTAGAAATAAAGTAAGCTCTATAAGGATAATTTTACAAACACGGGAAATACAACAAATGTTTTAAAATAACTAAAAATGAAATTCAACTGTTAAAATTTATAACTCACTATACTGTAAATCTGCAACTTACATTGTATAACATCTATACTTGATTCAAGGATGGTGAAAAATATATTTCCTTCTTTAAAAAAATACTTGTATTCAGTCTATATCAAGGATTCCCACAACTCATGAATAGAAAAACAAACAACTCAATAGTATACGTGCAAAGTATTGTCGTGTTTTACCAAAACAAATGTATGGACGGCAAGAAAAAAGGCACATGAAAACCTGCCAACATCATTCATCATTTAAAGGTAACTGCAAATTAAAATCACAATCAGTTACTACTGCACACTTATTAGAAAGGCTAAACCAAAACCAAAAGTACTATAGCAATGCTAAATAGTGATGATGATATGGAATAATCTGAAACTCTCATTTACTACAAAATAACTGTAAGAAGGATGAAGCAATATTCTTTTTCATTAACCTACTGATTGGGAAGCAATACAGTACAGCCACATTAGAAAACAGTTCAGCAGTTTCTAATGAAGTTAAACATACACTTTCCACTCATCTCAGCATGCCATTCTTAAGTATTTATCTGAGAAAAATAAAACCTCATGTGCTCACAAAACCCTTTATTTTAATGTTTATACCAGCTTTATTCATAAGTGATGAACAGCTTCAAACTATAAACAACACCGTGTGTCATTAAAAGAGCCAGGAGGCATGGGCTCAGGAGGGCGGACTCTTGTTACTCTTTGCAATAGCTTTTCAAAACAGCTAGAGAATGGGAGAAGGAAATGGCAACCCACCAGAGTATTCTTGCCTAGAGAATTCCTTGGACAGAGGAGTCTGGTGGGCTGCCGTCTATGGGGTCGCACAGAGTCAGAGACAAATGAAGTGGCTTAGTATGTATGCATGCATTGGAGAAGGAAATGGCAACCCACTCCAGTATTCTTTCCTGGAGAATCCCAGGGACAGAGGAGTGTCATGGGCTGCTGTCTATAGGGTCGCACAGAGTCAGACACGACTGAAGCGACTTAGCAGCAGCAGCAGCAGAGAACGGGAAGCATTGGAATGAGCACCATTTTGAGTCAATAATTTGGGGGAAAAGCTAGACACATTAACTCACTCGGTATACATTCTGGAGTCATCCCGGTGATTTTCTGTGTCACAGAGACAGAGAGTCACAGATACATTTCCCAGATTTCCTTAGACCTAGGTTTGTCGTTGAGATTACACCAATCGGAAGCACCTGCAGGCAACACAAAAGGAATTGAGAACGGCATAATTATATAACTTCATAGCAATACAACTCCTTCCATTTCAAAGAAACAGGTGTTAACAATATGCACACTACTAGTGGGTGATTTTCCAAAAAAGGTAAAATCATAAGACTCACACAAGTGAAGAGTGAAAGTGAAGTTGCTAAGCCATGTCTGACTCTTTGCCACCCCAGGAACTGTAGCCTACCAGGCTCCTCCATCAATGGGATTTTCCAGGCAAGAATACTGGAGTGGGTTGCCATTTCCTTCTCTAGGAGATCTTCCTGAACCAGGGATTGAACCAGGGTCTCCCGCATTGTAGGTAGATGTTTTACCATCTGAGCCACCAGGCATTAGACTCATACAGCTATTTTTTAAAAAAAATGTATTAAAGATTTTTAACTGATTAAGTGAGGGAACTGGTTTAGACATTATCAGTTCACTTCAGTTCAGTCGATCAGTCATGTCCCATGGTTTGTGACTGCATGAACCACAGCAGGCCAGGCCTCCCTGTCCATCACCAACTCCCAGAGTCCACCCAAACCCATGTCCATCAAGTCGGTGATGCCATCCAGCTAGCTCATCCTCTGTTGTCCCCTTCTCCTCCTGCCCCCAATCCCTCCCAGCATCAGGGTCTTTTCCAACGAGTCAACTCTTTGCATCAGGTGGCCAAAGTATTGGAGTTTGAGTTTAAACATCAGTCCCTCCAATGAACACCCAGGACTGATCTCTTTCAGGATGGACTGGTTGGATCTCCTTGCAGTCCAAGGGACTCTCAAGTCTTCTCCAACACCACATTTCAAAAGCATCAATTCTTTGACACTCAGCCTTCTTTATAGTCCAACTCTCACATCCATACATGACCACTGGAAAAACCATAGCCTCGACTAGATGGACCTTTGTTGATATGCTGTCTAGGTTGGTGATAACTTCCTTCCAAGGAGCAAGCATCTTTTAATTTCATGGTTGCAATCACCATCTGCAGGGATTTTGGAGCCCAGAAAAATAAATTCAGCCACTGTTTCCCCGTCTATTTGCCATAAAGTGATGGGACCGGATGCTATGATCTTAGTTTTCTGAATGTTGAGCTTTAAGCCAAATTTTTCACTCTCCTCTTTCACTTTCATCATGAGGCTCTTTAGTTCTTCTTCACTTTCTGCCATAAGGGTGGTGTCATCTGCATATCTGAGGTTATTGATATTTCTCTCAGCAATCTTGATTCCAGCTTGTGCTTCCTCCAGCCCAGCATTTCTCATGATGTACTCTGCATCTAAGTTAAATAAGCAGGGTGACAATATACAGCCTTGACGTACTCCTTTTCCTATTTGGTTGTTCCATGTCCGGTTCTCACTGTTGCTTCCTGACCTGCATACAGGTTTCTCAAGAGGCAGGTCTGGTGGTCTGATATTCCCATATCTTTCAGAATTTTCCACAGTTTATTGTGATCCACACAGTTAAAGGTTTTGGCATAGTCAAAAAAGCAGAAATAGATGTTTTTCTGGAACTCTTGTTTTTTGATGATCCAGTGGATGTTGGCAGTTTGATCTCTGGTTCCTCTGCCTTTCCTAAAACCAGCTTGAACATCTGGAAGTTCACAGTTCACATATTGTTGAAGCCTGTTTGAGCATTCTTTGGCATTGCCTTTCTTTGGGGCTGGAATAAAAACTGACCTTTTCCAGTCCTGTGGCCACTGCTGAGTTTTCCAAATTTGCTTGCATACTGAGTGCAGCACTTTCACAGTGTCATATTTCAGGATTTGAAATAGCTCAACTGGAATTCCATCACCTCTACTAGCTTTGTTCGTAGTGATGTTTCCTAAGGACCACTTGACTTCACATTCCGGATGTCTGGCTCACACCATCATGATTATTTGGGCCATTATAAGCAATTCAAATGAAAAGTTAAAGAAACGCAAGCTTATAGAAGTAAAGGAATATTGAAATTTGCAAAGGGACATGAAAATGAATTTATCCATGGTGGGGTGGGGCAGGGAAGGAAATCAACTGAATCTCCATTGGAATAATTTATTTTCTGTGTTTGGAAAATAATTTTTTGCACTGCTATCAGTTATTTACAACTTACGGACTGTAAAATAGCTCAAAAGCAATGCCAGATCAGAATCAGATAACCCAAAAGGGCATTCAATAAGTCAGAGGTTAGTGAACCATAGCCTGAAGGTCAAATTTTAGCCCTCACCTGTTTTCTTGATTTGTTCTCCTTTCTCTCTTTTGTTTTTTTAACTGTGGTAAAATACATATAAAGCTTACCATGTTAACTATTTTTTTAATTTATAGTTTAAGCACATTTATGTTGTTGTGGAACCATTACCACTATCCATCTCAAGAACTTTTTTCATCTTAAAAAACTGAAATACTAGACATTAAATAATAATTCCCCATTCTACTTTGTCTGTATGATTTAATAAGTCTATTTTTTACTTATGAAATAAACAGGCTAAAATAATTAAGAATTCTTTTTGTCTTTTTTTTTTTTTTACTGAACAATGGGAAGAAGAACTAAACATTCTTTTTCATAAATCTTACAAATGACAACCCTATAACTTACATAGCTAAATAGTTTTGATAGCACTTACTGCATAATGGTTTATTTTTAATACTTATCATATATTTATTTGTTTGGCTATATCCTCCCTGGGGTATAAACTCCAAGGAAAAAAGACCATATTTCCAGCACAACAAAGAACAAGGTAAATATTTGCAGAATGAATGAATGAAAAGTTCCTTATTGTCACAGTCCCCAGTCCCCAGTACTCATTTTCATTTAAGCAACATTTTGCTGACAAATTTTTAGCAAGGAACCTATGTCTTTGCACACAGGCACTTGTGTGTATACTATTTTTCCAACATGTGTTTTCTGTAATACAACCATGGTAAGAATTTTATCTCAGTTTTCTTAGTTGTCATCTCTGACCCTTTACACCAGAGTTTGATGCTGCACACAGATATTTTGCTTGGTTTACACAAGGTCACAAAGGCATTTCTATAGATTGGAAACATTTAAAAACCAAGATAGTTCTCTGAAAAGTCCAGATTTCTGGCTTCTGTTGAATAATCTGAAATTACAACACAGGACCTACAATTTATCATGACGGTCATGAGTTATATCTGAAGAGCTGCTCTACCTACAGATTGGGCATGTGTTTCCTGCCTGCTCCCCTCACTTCCGTCACCTACTTGTGCCCTGTAGGCATTTGACTTGTAGGCATTGACCTGTAGGCATTGACCCCTGCCGTTAAGTCACTGTTGGTAGTTGTAGCTTCCTTTTTGCTTTGATTTGCATTTTGAGAATGTACACAAAAGTCTGGTAACTGTCAGGGTCATATGTCTGCTGATTAAAGAAATGAAGTCTCTGTTACAATATCCCTATTAAAACCAAGGGATCTAGAGGATATGTAAAATGTATGAAAATAGTATAAAATGTGTTTTAATGCTATGTAAACTCATTTTATAATCCATCCACCTTGGAAATACTTGAGTCTCCATTTCACCTACTGTATTAGAATCATAATGTGATTCTAGGTAAAAAGGAAGAAGATATTTTTGATGTATTCATTATGATATGGAATGACTTCTGACTCATCTTCATTTTATGCTTATGTTTGAATGATACATTCATTTTGCATCACATGTGTGTGAAAATTCTGAAACATATTTCAATTACAGATTTGCTGTATTTTTTTAAAATTCAGTTAATTTAGTAGTAAGAGAGCTGTTATATAGACCTCATCAATAATTACACAGAAGGGTCTGTTAGACTAACAGATGCTCTAACAGTATAAACAAAACGTTTTGTTTAGAGTTCTTTTTAACTTTACATATTTAATTTTAATAATATTTTTGTTGAGTTATCATCATTTATAGCACTACAAATTTAAACACACACAGCATGAAATTTTTATAATTATGAAGTATATAGTATTTCAGGGCACAGTTATCCATGAATTGATTAGTTGTGGTAGAGAATATATCCTACAGTTAGAGTACAATCTAAAATTCTGGATAATTACTTTACAATATTGTAGTGGTTTTTCCCATACATTGACATGAATCAGCCATGGATCTACTACCTGTGTTCCCCATCCCGATCCCCCCTCCCACCTCCCTCCCCATCCCATCCCTCTACTAATAAAAATAAATGAAAAAATAAAATAAAAAAAGTTCTGGATAGATACAAAGGCAAAATAAGTTGTTGAATGATCTGATTTAATAAAGCTTTACCTGTACTGGTGAGATATATTGTTAGAGCCTAAATCATTAGGACAATATGCTTTATTTTCAAATATTTTTCAAATATCAGAACGAACTATTTCAAAATAATTCATCGCAATTGGATAGTCATTTAATATTTTCAAGCCATTTTAACCTAGGTTACCTCCTTCAATCAACTATAGAAGTGAACATTTTCTCAACTTAATTGTAATTGTTTTTAAGAACTAGAAGTCACTCTACATGAAAAAAAGCCACACTCCATTTGTACCCTAGTTAGAACCAATAGATCATTTTCTTGAAAATTTTCAGAATCAAAAGTTTACAACTTGTGTCCTGTGGGCTATATTTGGCCATAAACATTTTATCTTTTACCCATATGGTAGTTTAAAGTTTATTTAAAATGACTGTCAATACATGAATACTTAAAGATTTCTCAGAATAATTGATTTTAATCTCCTTTCAAAACAATATAAAGATCAGCACAGGGTCTACCTACTCTCATAGAAATAATCAGCTGGAATAAGATAGTGCCTGCCTGTTAGCACTTTACAGTTACTTTCACTCTAAAGGGCCAACTTCAGTCATTTATACTGAAACACTATGTGCCATTCTGGTACTGTCCTTTCAGTAGTTTTCAAACTTGGTGCACATGCTAATCATCAGGTGGAACTTTTCAAAGTATGAATTCCCATCATCCATCATGAATAATTAAATTAGAATCTCTGATGAAGTGGTCAGAAGATGTTTTCTAAGCTCCCTGGGTGATTCTAATACACACTCAGTTTTAAGAAGTACACTTCTAGAGTTTTCTGACTATGCTCTAATTCACTGGTACTCAGGGCATGGTCATTCACATCACCTACAATCACATCTACATCATCTCCATAGGTTGGGCTCAAGAACTGAGACTAATACACTTTCCAGGAAAGCACTTCTCTAATTCACTGTTGTTGTTCAGTCACTCAGTTGTGTCCGACTCTTTGAGATCCCATGGACTACAGCACGCTAGGCTTCCCCATCTTCCACTATCTCCTGAAATCTGACCAAACTCACGTCTATTCAGCTGGTGATGCCATCCAACCATCTCATCTTCTGTTGTCCCCTTCTCCTCCTACCCTCAATCTTTCTCATAATCAGGATATTTTCCAATAGGTCAGCTCTTTGCATCAGGTGGCCAAAGAATTGGAGCCTCAGCTTCAGCATCAGTCCTTCTAATGAATATTCAGGGTTGAGTCTCTTTAGGATTGACTGGTTGGATCTCCTTGCTGTCCAAGAGATTTCTCAAGAGTCTTCTCCAGCACCACAGTTTGAAAGCATCAGTTTTTCGGTGCTCAAACTTCAGTGAAAGAATTTCATCTTTGACTTTCTCTCTGCTGTCTAGCATCTTTCCTCAAACCTAGACAAAGGCCCTAGTGTCACTGGCTGCTCTCGAATGTTTTAGAGCTTCTCAATGTAAGGGTCCATCTAAGCTTATCTTCTATACTAGTTCTATGTACTTCAAATTTACCTTTACCACTTCTGACCTTAATCAATTGAAGATCCATTTCCTCCAGAGTGGTTGTAGGAGGAAAACAATCTGATATTAATTTTATGATTTCATTCACAACTTTGATTTTTTCTACAGAGGATTTGAATATTGAAAGAGAGGTTGTTCATATATATAAATCTCAGATTTCAGCAATTTCAGTTATTGTAGGGAATACATTTAGTGGGTAAGCAGGAGAAACAACTTATTTACCATTCAAGCCTGTTATTCATAACTGATCCAACTCTATACCAAAAATTTGGATTAAAACACAACTGAAATTTCCTAGACATAAAGACACCTCAGACCTGATTCTGTATGACCCTGGACCGTAGTTTCTACATTTGGGTGCTGTTTTCACTGGTCCTCATTTTATGTAACCATAAACAAAGAAGGTTTGACAAAGAGTATGTTTGTTGTTTGTGTCTTGGTTAAAGAGCTCTTTATTCAAACCAAATATTGTGAAATCCCATTTAATAAAATAGCTAAAAATGAAAATTTATAAATTCAATATGAAGGACACAGAGCATGGTTAGTTCACTGGTTCTCTCATCTTTTGACTTCAAAAAAATAGGCTGGGGGTAAAGAAAGTAAAAAGGAACTGTTCTTGGGAGTAACAAATGGCCCCTTGCATTGTTTTTGTTCAGTCACTCAGTCAGGTCCAATCCTTTGGACTTTAGCATGCCAGGCTTTCCTGTCCTTCACCATCTTCTGGAGCTTGCTCAAACTCATATCCATTGAGTTGGTGATGCCCTCCATCCATCTCATCCTATTTCATCCCCTTCCTTCTGCCTTCATTCTTTCCCAGTATCAGGGTCTTTTCTAAGGAGTCAGTTCTTTGCATCATGTGGCCAAAGTATTGGAGCTTCAGCTTTAGCATCAGTTTTTCCAATGAATATTCAGAGTTGATTTCCTTTAGGATTGACTGGATTAATCTCCTTGTTGCCCAGTTCATTTCAGTTCAGTTGCTCAGTCATGTCTGACTCTTTGCGAAACCATGAATTGCAGCATGCCAGGCCTCCCTGTCCATCACAAACTCCTGGAGTTTACGCAAACTCATGTTCAGTGAGTTGGTGATGCCATCCAGCCATCTCATCCTCTGTCTTTTAATTTCATGGCTGCAGTCACCATCTTCAGTGATTTTGGAGCCCCCCAAAATAAAGTCTGACACTGTTTCCACTGTCTCCCCATCTATTTCCCATGAGGTGATGGGACCAGATGCCATGATCTTAGTTTTCTGAATGTTGAGCTTTAAGCCAACTTCTTCACTCTCCTCTTTCACTTTAATCAAGAGGCTTTTGAGTTCTTCTTCACTTTCTGCCATAAGGGTGCTATCATCTGCATATCTGAGGTTATTGATATTTCTCCCAGCAATCTTGATTCCAGCTTGTGCTTCTTTCAGCCCAGCCTTTCTCATGATGTACTCTGCATATAAGTTAAATAAGCAGGGTGACAATATACAGCCTTGATGGATTCCTTTTCCTATTTGGAACCAGTCTGTTGTTCCATGTCCAGTTCTAACTGTTGCTTCCTGACCTGCATACAGGTTACTCAAGAGGCAGATCAGGTGGTCTGGTATTCCCATCTCTTTCAGAATTTTCCACAGATAATTTTGATCCAGTCAAAGGCTTTGGCGTAGTCAATAAAGCAGAAAAAGATGTTTTTCTGGAACTCTTTTGCTTTTTCTAATGATCCAGCAGATATTGGCAATTTGATCTCTGGTTCCTCTGCCTTTTCTAAAACCAGCTTGAACATCTGAAAGTTCTCAGTTCACATATTGCTGAAGCCTGGCTTGGAGAATTTTGAGCATTACTTTACTAGCATGTGAGATGACTGCAATTGTGCAGTAGTTTGAGTATTCTTTGGAATGCCTTTCTTTGGGACTGGAACGAAAACTGACCTTTTCCAGTCCTGTGGCCACTGCTGAGTTTTCCAAATTTGCTGGCATATGGAGTGCAGCACTTTCACAGCATCATCTTTCAGGATTTGAAATAGCTCAACTGGAATTCCATCACATTCACTAGCTTTGTTGGTAGTGATGCTTTCTAAGGCCCACTTGTCTTTACATTCCAGGATGTCTGGCTCTAGGTGAGTGATCACACCATTGTGATTATCTGGGTCGTGAAGGTTTTTTTTTTTTTGTACAGTTCTTCTGTGTATTCTTGCCACCTCTTCTTAATATCTTCTGTTTCTGTTAGGTCCATACCATTTCTGTCCTTTATTGAGCCCATCTTTGCATGAAATGTTCCCTTGGTATCTCTAATTTCTTGAAGAGATCTCTAGTCTCTCTCATTCTGTTGTTTTCCTCTATTTCTTTGCATTGATCCCTGAGGAAGGCTTTCTTATCTCTCCTGGCTATTCTTTGGAACGTTGCATTCAAACGTTGCATTCTTTCCTTTTCTCCTTTGCTTTTTGCTTCTCTTCATTTCACAGACAACCATTGAAAACCATTTTGCCTTTTTGTATTTCTTTTCCATGGGGATGGTCTTGATCCTTGTCTCCTGTACAATGTCACGAACCTTCGTCCATAGTTCATCAGGCTCTCTGTCTTTCAGATCTAGTCCCTTAAATCTATTTCTCACTTCCACTGTATAGTCATAAGGGATTTGATTTAGGTCATACCTGAATGGTCTAGTTGTTATCCCTACTTTCTTCAGTTTAAGTCTGAATTTGGCAATAAGAAGTTCATGATCTGAGCCACAGTAAGCTCCTGGTCTTGTTTTTGCTGACTGTATAGAGCTTCTCCATCTTTGGCGGCAAAGACTATAATCAATCTGATTTTGTTGTTGACCATCTGGTGATGTCCATGTGTAGAGTCTTCTCTTGTGTTGCTGGAAGAGGGTGTTTGCTATGACCAGTGCATTCTCTTGGCAGAACTCTATTAGCCTTTGCCCTGCTTCATTCCGTACTCCAAGGCTAAATTTGCCGGTTACTCCAGGTGTTCCTTGACTTTCTACTTTTGCATTCCAGTCCCCTATAATGAAAAGGACATCTTTTTTGGGTGTTAGTTCTAAAAGGTCTTGTAGATCTTCATAGAACCGTTCAACTTCAGCTCCTTCAGCATTTCTGTTTGGGGCATAGGCTTGGATTACCGTGATGTTGAATGGTTTGCCTTGGAAACGAACAGAGACCATTCTGTCGCTTTTGAGATTGCATCCAAGTACTGCATTTCGGACTCTTTTGTTGACTATGATGGCTACTCCATTTCTTCTAAGGGATTTCTGCCCACAGTAGTAGATATAATGGTCATCTGAGTTAAATTCACCCATTCCAGTCCATTTTAGTTCGCTGATTCCTAGAATGTCGCCATTCACTCTTGCCATCTCCTGTTTGACCACTTCCAATTTGCCTTGATTCGTGGACCTAACATTCCAAGTTCCTATGCAATATTGCTCTTTACAGCATTAGACCTTGCTTCTGTCACCAGTCACATCCACAACGGGGTATTGTTTTGCTTTGGCTCCATCCCTTCATTCTTTCTGGGGTTATTTCTCCATTGATCTCCAGTAGCATATTGGGCACCTACCGACCTCGGGAGTTGATCTTTCAGTATCCTATCATTTTGTCTTCTCATACTGTTCATGGGGTTCTCAAGGCAAGAATACTGAAGTGGTTTGCCATTCCCTTCTCCAGTGGACCACATTCTGTCAGACCTCTCCACCATGACCTGACTTGGGTGGCCCCACACGGCATGGCTTAGTTTCATTGAGTTAGACAAGACTGTGGGCCTGTGATCAGATTGGCTAGTGTTCTGTGATTATGGTTTTAGTATGTCTGCCCTCTGATGCCCTCTCGCAACACCTACTGTCTTACTTGGGTTTCTCTTACCTTGGACGTGGCATATCTCTTCATGGCTGTTCCAGCAAAGCGCAGCCGCTGCTCCTCACCTTGGAGGAGGGGTATCTTCTCACGCAGCAGCCACTCCTTCCCTTGTTGCCCAAGGGACTCTCAAATTTTCTCCAACACCACAGTTCAAAAACATCAATTCTTTGGTGCTCAGTCTTCTTTATGGTCCAATTCTCACATTCATGCATGACTACTGGAAAAGCAGTTTTGACTATAAGGACCTTTGTTGGCAAAGTGAAGTCTCTGCCTTTTAATACTCTGTCTAGGTTTATCATAGCTTTCCTTCCAAAGAGCAAGTGTCTTTTAATTTCATGGCTGCAGTAACCATCCACAGTGATTTTGGAGCCCAGGAAAATAAATTCTGTTACTGTTTCCACTTTTTCCCCTTCTATTTGCCATGAAGTGATGGGACCAGACGCTGTGATCTTAGTTTTTTGAAGGAATAGTTTTAAGCCAGCTTTTTCACTCTCATCTTTCACCTTAATCAAAAGACTCTTTAGCTCCACTTCGCTTTCTGCCCTAAGGGTGGTGTCATCTGTATATCTGAGGTTGTTGATATTTCTCCTGGCAATACTGATTCCAGTTTGTGCTTCATCCAGCCTGGCATTTTGCATGAAGTACTCTTGCATATAAGTTACATAAACAGGGTGACAATACTTGACATACTCCTTTCCAATTTGGAACCAGTCCATTGTTCCACGTCCAGTTCAAACTGTTGCTTCTTGACCTGTGTACAGGTTTCTCAGGAGGCAGATAAGGTGGCCTGGTATTCCCATCTCTTTAAGAATTTTCTACAATTTGTTGTGATCCACACAGTCAAAGGCTTTAGGATAGTAATGAAACAAAAGTTGTTTGTTTGGTTTTTTTTTTTTTTAATTCTCTTGCTTTTTTCTATGATCCAATGGATGTTGGAATTTTGATCTCTGACTCCTCTGTCTTTTCTTTTCTTTTTTTTTTTTCATTTATTTTTATTAGTTGAAGGCTAATTACTTCACAATATTGTAGTGGTTTTTGTCATACATTGAAATGAATCAGCCATGGATTTACATGCATTCCCCAATCCGATCCCCCCTCCCACCTCCCTCTCCACCCGATTCCTCTGGGTCTTCCCAGTGCACCCCATTAAAAAGAATTCATTTGAATCAGTTCTAATGAGATGGATGAAACTGGAGCCCATTATACACAGTGAAGTAAGTCCTCTGTCTTTTCTAAATCCACCTTGTACACCTGGAATTTCTTGATTCATGTACTGTTGAAGCCTAGCTTGAAGGATTTTGAGCATTACCTTGTTAGTATGTGAAATGAGTGCAATTGTGTAGCAGTTTCAACATTCTTTGGCATTTACTTCTTCAATAAATACAGAATTAATAAATCTAACTGCATATTTTATAACACCTTTGTGTTTTAACAGCCAAATTAAATTAGTAGCACAGAACAAATATAAATTTATACAGTTGAAACTGATATAATTTCTTCTAATATATTAAAAGATAGCATTTAGTGAAACCATAGTGTGTCAATAAAAGTGTTACATGATTAAAGTTAATTGTTGACAGCTTTCATAAGAACAGTGCATGGTAGTTATTACTACCTGCATTTTGTAAAATAGGAAACTGAGGCACAAAGATATTATGTAATTTGCCTAAGGTCATACATATACCTTGTAAGAGGCAGATCCTGTTTCTTAACAAGTGTTCACCTTGGATGAAAGACCATGTTTTACCTACTTCCCAACACTACCACTGATCAGTGGGCACAAAGCATTTTAGAACATATTTCAGGGCCATTTTGTCTGATGTCCCTAGTTAGTGAAGGAACTTGGAATGTATTTTGCTGCTGTTGGAAATACAGTATATTGAAGTTGGCAAGACCACCCACTGAAGTCAGACAGTTATAATTTTACCAAATACCTCGAATTTCTACTTTCTCACTAACAAAATAGGGTCCCATCCTTGCAGAATTGTTGGAAGAAGGATATACAGTATTTGCAAGCAAGAATAATTCCTGGCATATAAAACGAGTTTAGAAATCTTACCTTCATTCCTGTCCATATAAGTTTGCAAGTTTTCCATCAGCTTGGGGCCATGAGATTAAGTAAGAGTTAAACATTTCAATGGAATTTTGACATTATTAAATGTGGAGAGGTTTAATACAATATTACATGCCTAATAGAATTATGGGAGTCTTGTTAGCCTTACAAAATTATTTGCAGAACTGGCACAGATAAAGCCTAAAATAAAAGGAGTTTTTTTCCAGTTGTTTTTGGGTGGTCCATATGTTTTGGATGAGAAATAAGTTATAAAAAATGATGAAGTACTTTTTAAATATAAAAAGATTAATTAATACTAATGTTTGGAAAAGCTAAATCTCTACAAATAAATTACCCTTAAAATGGAACTAAATGTTTGTGTCTCTATGTTCTTCAATTTTCAAATTAATTTCTCCCACAGACTGAGTATGCAGGATAAATAATTTATCTTTCTGAGTGTTTCAAGAAAATAGGATGAAATATGTATAAATACTATCCTTCTTTGAATAATGGATATTTTTATATAGCTTGAAAATACATTTCAATAGTCTTTTTTTTCTTTTTAATTGAATTCATTATTTTTCAGCCACTTTGGAAGTCAGTTTGACAGTTTGTTAGAAAGCCATACATACTCATTATCAATTCTGCACTTGCATTCCTTGGGATTCAGTCACGGGAGTTAAGAACTTATGTTCATATGAAAATCTGGATATAAATGTATATAGGAATTTTATTAAACATTGGCAAAACTCAGAAGCAACCAAGATGTCCTTCATTAGGTGAAAGAATAAACTGTGTGCATCCAGAAAATGGGATATTATTCACTGCCCAAAAGAAATGAAATCTGAAGCTATGGAAAAAACATGGAGGAAACTTAAATGTGTATTACTAAATGAAAGAAGCCAATCTGGAAAGGCAAAACTATGGAGACAGTAAATACACTGGTAAAAAGATGGGTGGTTCCGAGCAGTTTGAGAGAGGGAGAGACAGAGCACAGAGGATTTTTAGGGTGCTGAAACTATTCTGTATGATACTAAAATGATAGATATATGTTATTATTCTTCAAAAATCACAAAATGTACAACACCAAGAGTGAACCCTATTATAAACTCTACACTTTTGTTGATAATGATGTGCTAATGTGGGTTCATCAGTGGTAACAAATGGACCATTCTGGTGGGGTTGCTGATAATGGTGGGGGAGGCTGTGCAGGTGGGACAGGGAATATATGGGAACTCCTGTAGCTTCTGTTCCATTTTCCTGTTAACCTAAAATAGCTTACTGATTTTTTTCTAAGTGCATAAAATCCACCAGCTACTCACCCTCAGGATTAGTGGGAAAGGAAAGACTGAAAGAGCCAATAAGCAATCCAGATCACAAAGAAAATTTCATTGGCTTAAAATTTACCCCTAGTCTCTCCCTACACAAACACCTTTAAAAATGGCTGGTGTAAGACAACTTAATTCCTTCAGCAAAGATTTTCTTCATAAAAAAAGAAACGAGTAAAATCAAACACCTAGTGAAAAAATTTCAGAGAAAGCTTTTGCCATTAAGTGGAGAAAACAAATAATTTGTAATAAGGTTAGTCACTATGGAACAAGAACAGAAAGCAGAAATCAGAGTTAAAAGAACTCAAGGAAGATGTAGAATATGACATAATGATAAAAATATAACTAGTAGACTTTGAGAAATAATGGGAAAGTGAAACATCAGATTTTAAGATTAAATTAGTAAAAGCAAAAGAATAGCTTTAACAGTATAATGAATGCATAATAAAGAAAATGGGTTTTGAAAATGAAACAAAAATAGAGAATCTAAAAATGAGGGAGAATGATAGGCTTTAAAGATGCCGAAGTAGACTCTTTAAGTGTTTAATTAGAATTCACACACACACAAAATGGGAATAATAACGAAATGTTTAAAGATGTCATTCAAGAAAATGATCTGGGAATTCCCTGATGGTCTGGTGGTTAGGGGGTTTCCTTGGTGGCTCAGATGACAAAGAATCTGCCTGCAATGCAGGTTCTACCCCTGGGTCAGGAAGATTCCCTGGAGAAGGAAATGGCAACCCGCTCTAATATTCTTGCCTGGAAAATCCCATGGACAGAGGAGCCTGGCGCTACAATCCATGGGGTTCCAAAAAGTTGGATATGACTGAACGACTAAGAATAGCACTAGTGGTTAGGATTTAGCACTTCACTACCATGGGCCCAGGTTCAATCCCTAGTCAGGTAACTATGCTTCAGCAAGCTGTGAAGCTTGTCCAAAAACAAACAAACAAACAAAAAGGAAAAGAAAATGGTCTTCAAAACAAGAACTTATTATATATTGCAGAGGTCACCATGACACTGAGAAAATTAATCCAGAATGATCAAACTAATGAATTCTAATGGCTTTTCCCCTAGCCTAATAAATTTGTCACATCCAATGAAGCAATCTTTTATATTTTAAGGATTCTAAATATAATAACAATAAAGGCATTTATAAGACAAAAATCAGTCTGTCCTATGAATTAAAGACAGAAACATTAAAAGCCAGAAGTGATTGAGGTAATATCTACAATGTCAAAAAAAAAAAAAAAGGAGAATTTCCTCTTGGCTAATTTTCATTCTAATACAAATCAACAGTCTTAAATGCACACATGCAAGAAGAACTGAGGAAACAATGTTCTCATGAACTTAAGTGATAGGATAGAGCCAACCATGAAAGACCTCAAACATTTCCAAGTCAATGTGAGTGAACATCTGTTTAAGTTTAATACTAATAAAAAGAGAAGTTATGCTAAGAAATAGTACACTAAGGAAAACTGGGAGTCAAGGTATGGACATAGTGACAGTATGCTGCTAAAAGTCAAAACAAAATCCACAAACCTACAAAGTAACTAATAGAATTATGCTTTTATGTAATTATAAAGTTAAACACTAAAGTACTGTGAAAGAAAATATGAAACAAGAAATAGATGGTGGAGGAGAAAAAGAAAAAGGTGAGAAGGAAAAAAATGCAAATTCAATACCTTTCTCATGGAAAAGGAAAAAAAACTATATATATATATATATATATATATATATATATTACACACACACACAAACACACATCTTGTATTTTGTGTATGTATGTGTGTATATTCTTAAGAATATAATATAAAGTTAACAACTAGAAGAATATAAAAACTTTCTTAACTATCAGGAAAAAAAAAACAGAATGGCCATACATTGAACAATACTTTAAAATCAGTTTAAAACATGGAAATCTCAAAATACCATAAGACTGAACTAAAAGTAATATTGCGGGAGGGGGGATCGAGATAGGGAATACATGTATATCCATGGCTGATTCATGTCAATGTATGACAAAAATCACTACAATATTGTGAAGTAATTAGCCTCCAACTAATAAAAAAAAATAAATAAAAGTAATATTGCTCTTTTGGACATGTATGTAAAAAATGTTCTAAATTCCCCATATCCTTTGCCTTACGGAAAAAAACATACCTAAGGTATCTGTGACCTAGTAATGCTGAAAACAAAGAGGGCCAAAGGAATCTAACAAATAAAAACAAATATAAATTATGTGTTTCTATCTTAATGAAGTTTAAAATCATGCAAAGAGACATTAAGTGAAACAAAAGAGGTGATGTCATAATGCTAAATAGTGCAATTAATTATGACAATATACCAATTATTAAAACTTAGATGCTAGTTACTTTGGCATCAATCTTAATAAAACAAAAACTATAGGAGGTTCAAGATTCAAGTAAAAACTGACAGGAACACATCAGTAGACAAAGTCTGCAATTCTCATAACAATGATCAAACAAGTGAAAAAAAGCAAGTGACATGGTAGTGTATATATGTCGATGTTACTTATCCTTCCCCCACTGTGACCACAAGTCCATTCTCTATACCTGAGTCTCCATTCTTTCCCTGCAAATAGGTTTATTATGAAATACCAGTTTTCTAGATGCCATCTATATATGCAATACTTTTTTAAAAAGCAAGTAACATTGTGCAAGATGGTTCAACCAACATGGGCTTGATTTAGCAAGCAGTACCCCAGTCTCAATATCTTAAAACAATAACTATTTATTTCTTGCTTTTATCACAGGTCTTCAAGGGTTAGAACAGGTGTCTGCTCAGAGCACTCACTAAGGGAAACAGGACAGCAGATCAGCAATGGTCTCTAACATTGCCCATCGCTGTGTCTGAAGAGAGAGAGGAACAATCTGGAATATCTTGGCAGCAATTTCATGACACATGTCACTTTTGCTTACAGTTCATTTCATCACCCACTCAACCACAAGGTGGGGGCAGAGAAATGTAATTCTACAGTGTGTCCAGACACAGGGCAACTCTGAAATTTTTGTAAATGGCATTAAAGCTACAATATAATCAGTGAAGTGGATTTTATTGAGATATAGATAGATATGTTATAGATATATTATACAAGAACTCACGAAACATTCATAAAAACTGACTTACATTGGGTCATAAAATAAATATAACAGAGTACAAATGACATTATATGCTGACAATTGCAAGATAGAAGATTTAGACACCAGAAATTTAAATCTCTGTCACCTGGAAATTTTCCAGGTATGTCTTTAAACAAGTACTGTTAAAAAAAAAAAAGAAACCTGTCACTAATACTCATGGACTATACCTGAAGCAGTGCTCAGAGGAAAATTTATAGTGCTAAATATTTATGTTATTAAATAATGAAAGTAAGTATGTAGCTATTTAACACACACAAAAAAAACATACAAAATATCATAAAAACAAAACTCAGCAAAAAGCATAAACAGTTAAAAACCTTAAATCTTAAAGCTAGTTATTTTAAAGGTAAAAATTATTTAAGTTATTATTGAATCTTAACATGCAAATTATTAGAGAGTAGATAGGAAAGTGAAAGAATAAAAACCACCAAACAGAAAATAACTAAGGAAACTGAGGAAATTAAAAGAGCCATAGAAGAAATGATTAATCTATGCAAATTAATTTTAAAACTTGGATGCAAATTAATATGAAAAATAATTCAAAATGCATCAAAACAGACTCTAGAGTAATGGAAGATCTAAACAATCCAATTAACATTGAACGTTGGAGTAGGGGTGAACAGAAACAAATAAGGTTTTCAGAAAGCAAATTATAGAAAACATCAGGTCAAAGATTCACAACAGAATTCTACTAAACCATAAAATAAGAGTTAATCCCATTTTAAATGCTTAGTACCCCAGAAAAAAATTTTCTTCTAAAGGATTATTATAAGTAAAATATAATATTGTTACCAATGCCCAGCAAAAAAATATAAAAATACAAAACTGATGCCACACATGAATATCAATGAAAATGTAAACTAAATAAAACATTGACAAAGAAATCCAGAGCACATTAAAATAATAATAACCTGCTATGATCAATAGAAACATATTCCATAAATCAAACATGATTCAATATTATAATAGAATACCTATTAATATAAATTACAATATGACTACATCTAAGGAAAAAAATAACTTTATTCATGTCCATTAATGTTAAATGACCACTTGATAAAAGTCCATATCTTTACAAATAATAATTTATTAATAAATAGAAACATGCATATTATTTAACAGTGAATAAAATTCCAAAGACATCATCATTCTTAAATAGGAAAACACTAGCTGTATGCTCATTTGTACAAGAACCTCCATTAAAATGGCCACCGTTTAATGTTGCTCTGAGTGATCTAACTAACACAATTAAATTAGGAAAAGAAACAACACAGAAAATTAGTTGAAAAGGAAGAGGAAAATCAATTACTTACAGATAAAATTCCAGCTACTTAGGATACCCAAAAAAACCAACTTCAAAAGCATCATAAATAAAAAGTAATTCAATGAGGCGACAGAGTATAATGAATGCCAGGACACAGAAAATAATAAACTTCATGAACAGAAAAATCATCAACCCTAAAGAAGTAATACAACAAGTAATGACCTAATTTATAATAGAAAAAATAAAATTCTTAGGAATAAACTGATAGAAATTCACATAAATAGAAAAATAGACAGTGTCTAAAGAGACAAAAGAAGCCTTGAACAAATTGAAAGTTATATCATTTTCTAGGCAGAAAACCTCAACCTTATAAAGATGCCAATTCACCATAAACAACAAATTTAATGGTATCCTAATGAAAATCAGTGATGATTTGTTTCAGAACTGGAAAAGCTGATTATGAAGGCATATAAGAATAGCCAGAAAAATGTGTGTGTGTGTTCTTGAGAGAAAGACAGAGAGAAAAAGAGACAGAAAGAAATGAGAGGAAATGTTCCTATCAGTCAAAATATATATTTAAAGCTACAACAGTTAAAACGTGCATTATCACCACATTTGTAGATAAAAGAGCAATGGAACAAAATCAATAGTCCAACTGACTTAAAAGCATATGATTATGTTTCTTATTATGATAAAGATGATACTTCAATGTAGTCAGGGAAGAGTGTTTCATAATATCTCTATGGGCAAAATAATTTAATCCACACTTCACACTTACATAAGGATAAATTTTATATGAACTAGATATTTAAACATCAAAAAGGTCAATAAAAGAAACCATAATAGCATTTAATGAAAATTTAGGGTGATTAAAATTTTAATCTCAGAATGTGGAAAATTTTTCTAATTATAAAATAACTCCAGAAGCTACAAAAGAAAAGAGTGACTAACTTGACTGCATTTTTTAAAGTTTTCATGGAAAATTCGCAATAAACAACAGCTTACAAATCACATCACTATGAGCTCATTTTTATACACGCATTATAGACTTGTTACAATCCCTAACATAAATACTATGAATTCATTAGAGAAAAAACAGATGAAAAATGAACCGATAACTTGCAAAAAATACAATTTAAATGATCCTAATTCTCTGTGGGAGAAGGCGAGGGTGGGATGTTTCAAGAGAACAGCATCGAAACATGTATATTATCTAGGGTGAAACAGATCACCAGCCCAGGTTGGATGCATGAGACAAGTGCTCGGGCCTGGTGCACTGGGAAGACCCAGAGGGATCGGGTGGAGAGGGAGGTGGGAGGGGGGATGGGGATGGGGAATACATGTAAAACCATGGCTGATTCTTGTCAATGTATGACAAAACCCACTACAATATTGTAAAGTAATTAGCCTCCAACTAATAAAAAAAAAATTAAAAAATAAAAATAAAAAAAATAAATGATCCTAACTGTATGCGAAGGAAATCTCAATCATAATAAGAAAAATACAAATTAAAATTTCTCTGATTAGTCTTCACCTGACAGATTGTAAAATAATCAAAAGTTGGATCTCACTGTGATGCCAAGCATTAAGGGAGCAGAGAGTCTCTTCTGTGAATCTGGGTTTAATTGATAATTTAAATTAATTTGATCCAACCATAAAATGAAATTTAGCAAAACAAAGTAGCCAAATAATAAATGCAATTGTCATTTTCCCTCTCAATTCTACATCTAGAAATTATTCCATAATTATGTTCACAACCCTATGAAATGATATATGCTGGACTGGTGCTGACAAGTAGATCCAATTATCCCCAAACTATTGTTTACAGATAACTAACATGCTTGGTCTGCCCTGTGTCTATCATTATTGGTTGGTGCCCAAGTCATACTGGTATTTGTTAACTATTTTGAATATTATCTTAATACTGCAGCATCATTTAGAGTTGCTAAAGACTGGAAATGACACTCGACATCATTTATCACTAGAAAGTTAGAAATAAAATCCATTAAAATACTACCACATATCTAATAAAATGGCTTTGAAAAAAAATACCAAGTTGTGGAAAGGATGTAGGATAACTGGAATGTTCATACACTGCTGAGGAAATGGTAAACTAAACAACTACTTCAAAAAAAAAAAAGCGGTTTCTTGCAAAGTTAAAAATACATTTACTAGGAATCCCACTTCAAGAGAAATTAAAATTTATATTCACAGCAAATCTGTTTGCAAATGTTTCTAGTGGCTTTGTTCATAATTGCCAAAAGAGGAAACAGCTTGTTCTTCAACTGGTGAATGATACACTGTGAGATACGCAAGTAATGGAATACTACTCAGATGTTTAAAAAGAAATAGGGATACAAAAACAATATATACTAGAAAATGAAATGAAAAATATATACTGGTTTTTACACATAAAGTCCTGATGGAGATTAGGCCAATAAAGAGCAAGAGTCCTTCTCTTCTCTTTGATCCCAGTTAGCATGCAGTTTTTCTTTTCACAGATGCTATAAAGATGAGGCACTTCCGCATTGCAGGCAGATACTTTACCACTAAGCCACCAGGGAAGCCCTTAGATGCTGCAGTTCCAAGTTTCAACTCCACATTTCAGGTCAGAGAAAAGAGAATATTTGGGAAATCTTTGCTTTTTTTCCCTTAGATAGATTTTTTGAATTATAATTTATAACACATACCTTAAAACTTAACCATTGTAATTGTAGAATTCAGCATCTCTAAGGAATACTGTTCAATCATCACTACATTTAAAACATTTACTTCATTCCAGAAAGATCCTTCATGCTTTTTAAAACAATATTCATTATCATCCCCAGACCCCATGCACCCACTAATGTGATATTTTTTATATCTATACATTTGCCTTTTCTGAACATTTTAAATACATGAAATTACACAATACTACATTTATTCTGTTTCATTTCATTCACTGATCCTAATGTTTTGAGGTTCACTCATGTTATAACATGTATCAGAAAAACATATGCAGGATGAGGCCCATTTTGAAGTCAGAAAAAAAACCTGTGGAGCAGAATGAGTAAGACAACAAAGGCAGCAAGTTAACAACAAATGAAACTGGGGCATTGGGCATGGTGTGGAAATGAAAAAGCCAGACAATGAAGGCAAATTTAGTGAATTTTGACATTTCCTGGAGATTATCTATTATATAGAACAAATACATTCTCCTTGTGACAAGGACAGAAAGCAGCTCACTATGCCATATGGAAATTCTGTGCCTTCCTGTGATGACTGAATGAGTACAAATTGGGATTATTCACATACAAATGAACAAGGCAAGAGCTTAGTTACAGAGTCTTCTAATGTATTCCATTGGATGACTCAAAATAAGTTATTAATGACAAAACTCCAAAGACATATAAACACCTGGAAATGACAGCAAAAATATAACAAAACTCTCTTTTACATACATTGCTGAGCACATTTAAAAATATCCCGTGTCAGAAATTAAAAGAAACTGAAAATCAAAACTAATGAAAGACTGAATATTTGTAGTAAACCAATGCAATTCTTGAAACGGATAAAGTAAATGTAATGCAGATGCACTGTAGTACTTTGTTATGATATTATCTGTACTAAAGAAAGATCATCTTAAAAACAATCAGAAAAAATAGTTATCTAGGAAATCAACTAAATAAATATGACCTTTATAACAGTAGATACCAATTATATTTAAAACATAGAACTGAAAGAATAAAATCTAAGCTTATGAAATAAAAATGTAAAAAAAAAATCTAGTGAAAACAATAATCTGAAAGATAGAAAAGAAGAAAAGTAAAGAACATGGGAAATAAAAATCAAAATAACTATTAGAAATAACAACAAAAATATTATAAAGTACAATAAATATAAACAGGCTAAATGAACTGGTTTAAAATGCTTGCTTGACTCTCAGTTTGAAATTTAAAAAAAAATTAAATTTGACAACAGACTATAAGCAATATAAAACAGTAAATATACAAAATGATAGAAAACTAAGGGATTAAAAACAAATAGTAGGCAAAGAAGAACCAAAAAGTTTGAAGAGAAAGGAAATGAGAAATATAATACAAACATAAAACTGAAGACTTTAGGAGTAAAAAGTACGTCAATGAGCTGCTTACTTTTTACTCTTAAATTCCAAAATGAACATTTTGACATCAGGTGATTCCCAAAATAGTTTGTTTTTTTAAATTCTTGTTCATGCAATTACATATACAAGACATTCTAACATAGGAATCCCTGTGCATATTTGCCAAATATTTTTTCTTGCTGCAGATTAACAAAACACTTTTTGTTTTTCATAATTTCCATCATAATTTTTGTATATTTGTTGCTTTCAAAATTACAGTTTTTCAGGCATCTTTTTCAAAGGTTAGAATATGCAATCTCTTAGTTTTCAAACATGAATGAATCAAATAGTGCTGATATTTTGATACTTTCACACAGACATTTAATTAAGACACAATTATAATTGACAGATTTTCAATAAACAGAGAATTACAGTTCTCATTTCAATTTATAAACAAAAGAGCTGTTATGATAAATGAGTAATACAAAAGACTGTCCAATTTTGAGCACTTATTTGCTCATAAAATTTTTTTATTCAAGATTTCTATTATGTCAAAATCTCTGTGAGGTTGTTTACTAAATCAAAGACAATGTAAAGTAAAAGTCCTTATAGTATAATGAAGTTGCTCAGTTGTGTCTGTCTCTTTGCGACCCCATAGACTGTAGCCTACCAGGATCCTCAGTCCAGATCCAGGCAAGAATACTGGAGTGGGTTGCCATTTCCTTCTCCAGGGAATCTTCCCGACCCAGGTATCGAACCCAGGTCTCCCGCATTGCAGGCAGACGCTTTACCGTCTGAGCTACCAGGGAAGCCCAAGAGTCCTTAGGTAAAGTCAGAGCCATATATATCTTATTTATAGCTTTCCTTGCAGGACATTTATCCTGCCCAAATGTCCACTAGACAGTTGGTCCACACCAAAAGGTCCTTGATATTTGGTAGTGTCCAAAACTATTTGCATGGAACAAGCATGCTCACAGACATTTTGGATAGGGCCAAATTTCAAGGACCTTTGGGAGTGAACCAAATCTCCTATGTTCCAAATATCTTATGAACATTTTTGATAGGACTGGAAACTATTCAGAAACACCTTGTTAACAATATATATGTAATAAATATATATATATATAAAACAATACTATATATTTATCTAGTTATAGGAAGACCATCATTATTGAATAAGATATGATACAAATAACTTGAATAGCAACAAGTTTAACTTGTGTTTTCATTTTTTTTTAAATAGCATTAATAGTTATTCCAGTTAAACTGATTTTTAAAAAATTATGAAGAAAATAATTTGTATTTCTTCCACCAATGAGAAAGTAACCACTAATACAGATTTGTTTCTGTAAATGCTATTTAGGTATTTTTTCTTTCTCAGATTACATCATTTTCATTTTTGAAATAACCTATCATAGCTAGAATATATCATCCTTGGCTAAGGTGCACTTTTCTTTTTACACATTGTTAGGTTTGATTTGCTTGTATTTTGTTGAGAATTTTTGTCTGTTCATTAATGAGATCAGTCTGTAGGTTTTCTTTCCTGTAATCTCTTAATCTTATTTTAGGATTAAAATAATCCTGACCTTATAGAATTAATTAGGAAATGTTTCCTCTACTTTTATTTTTGTACTAGTTTGTGGAAAATTGGTATCATTTCTTAATTAAATGTTTGGCAAATTTCATAAATAAAAACATTTGAATCTGTTGCTTTACAAAAAAGCTATTTATTATTAATTCAAGTTTTTAATGGTATTAGAACTATTTCAAGCCATTTCTTCCTCCTTGTATGAGTTTTGGGGATTTGTTCCCCAAATGGTCCATTTTATCTAAGTTATCGAATTTGTAGGCAGAGAATTATTCATATTTCCTTATTTTCCTTTTCATGCTCAAAAGATCACTAGTAATTACTGCTTTTTAGTTCTGATATTTGTAATGTGACTCTTCTTTTTATTTTTATTTTTGGTTAAAATTACCAGAGATCTATCAATTTTATTGATCTTTGCAAAGAAATAGCTTTCGGTTATGCTGATTTTCTCTACTGCTTACAGTTTTCAATTTTGACAACTTCTGTTCTAATTTTTATTGTTTCTATTAAGGCGAAAGCTTAGGCTATTGATTTTAGGCTTTCTGACTTTCTAATGTATGCTTTTAATGCTATAAATTTCCCTTTAAACTTTATTTTCACCTCCAAATTTGCTAAATTGTATTTTCATTTTCATTTAGTTCAAATATTTTGAAATTTATCTTGAGACTTCTTTAATCAATATGTTTTTGGAAGTGTTTCATGTAATTTCCAAGTATTGGGGAATTTTCCAGCTGTCATTATGTTATTAATTTCTAGTTGAATTTCACTGGGATATGACAGGATACTTTGTATGATGTTTATTATTTTTAATTTGTTTAGGTGTGTTTTATGACTCAAATGTGGTTTACTTTCATACTGCCCCACATGAATTTGAGAGGAATGTGTATTCTGTTGTCATTGGATGGAGTAGTCTATAAATGTCAGTTAGACCAAGCTGATTGACAGTGCTATTCAGATCATCTATATCCACACAGATCTTCTGACTGTTGTAATGTATTAATTACTGAAAGAAGGATGTAGGCATCTCCAGCTATAACGATGGATTTATTTGTCCTTGTAGTTCTATACATTGTACCTCATGTACTTTTGTGCTCTAGTGCAAAATACACTAAATACATGCTAAATTTAAGGTTTCTCTGATATCTTAGAGAATGGAATAAACAATGTGGAATTATGTAATGTGCCCTTTTATCTTTTAATTTTCTTTTGTTCTGAACTACACCTTGCTTGAAATTAATATAGGTTCTTCAGCTTTCTTTTGTTTAGCGTTAATATCTTTCTCCAGTCTTTTGATTTTAACCTATCTGAGTCTTTACTTTAAAGCAAATTTCTTGTAGACAAACTATAGTTGGGTCTTGCTTTTTTATCCATTCTTACAGCTACTGTTTTTTTATTTGTGTACTAAGATTATTCACATATACAGAGATTATTGGTATAGTTGAATTAGTATCTACTATTTTTGCAGCTTTTATCTCATTTCTCTGATGGGTCTAAGAAGAATTTTTGATTTGCAATTTTTCAGCTTTTCCTTGTGATAACTGGAGGGATTACTTCCAATCCATTTACATATCAAAGCAGAAATTAGAATAATACTTCTCTTTATTTACATTTAAAATACTTTGAAATTATATATATACATATATATACACATACAGCACAGGGATACATTCTCATTATAAGTAAATAAAATATTACCAATAAGAAAAACTCCTTTTTGACTCTCTCCTATTACCAAGTATATTGTTCTACTCTCTTCAGAAATTACCACTATGATTAATTTGATGTAAGTCTCTTTAGACACTTTTTCTATACATTTAAATACGTAAAGAGACTTCCCTAGTAGGTCAGCAGTAAAGACTCCATCTGCCAATACAGGAGACATGGGTTCGGTATCTGGGTTAAGAAGATCCCCTGGAAAAGGAAATGGCAAGCCAATCCAGTATTCTTGCTGGGGCAATCCCAATGGATGGAGGAGCCTGTGGGGTCTGAAGTCATGGGGCTGCAAGACTTGGACATGACTGATTGACTAAGCACACAAAATATATGGAAAAATGCCCCAGACACAGAGGAACTTCAAATACATGGTACTAAATGAAATAAGCTATTCTGAAAAGGTTACATACTGCATAATTACTACTATATTACATTCTGCAAAAAGCAAAATTATAGGCTTCCTTGGTGGCTCAGAAGGTGAAGAATCTGCCTGCAATGTAGAAGACACAGGTTTGACACTAGGGATGGGAAGATCTCCTGGAGAAGGGAATGGCTGCCCACTCCAGTATTCTTGCCTGGAGAATTCCATGGACAGGGGAGCCTGGTGGGCTACAGTCCATGGGGTTGCAAAGAGTCTGACCTGACTGAATGGCTAATATTTTCTAATGGAGACAATAAGGGCATCCCTGGAGCCTCAGTTGTAAAGAATCCACCTACCAATGCAGAAACTGTGGGTTCCATCCCTGGGTTGGGAAAATCCCCTGGAGAAGGAAATGGCAACCCACTCCAGTATTCTTGCCTGGGAAATCCCCTGGACAGAGGGGTCCATGCAATCTCAAAACAGCTGGACACAATTTAGCAATCAACAACAATAACATGGAGACAATAGAAGGATCACTGACTGTCAGGTGGTAGGAATGGGTGAATAGGCAAAGCACAGAGGATTTTTAGGGCAGCAGAAATAACCTGCAAGATATCATAATGATTAATATATGTTATTATATTAATATATTCACCCAAAACACAATATGAACAAACCAAGCATGAAGAAAAATGTAAACCATGCACTTTGGGTGATTATGTGTCAACATAGGTTCATTAATGTCCACCATGACCAGCTGTAACAATGCACCACTCTGGTGAGTGATGTTGATTAGGGGAAGGATACGTGTGTGTATACAGAAAATCTCTACATTTTCGTATCAATTTTCCAGTGATCTTAAAACTGCTCTTAAAAATGTTTTAATGTATATGATCAAAAATTCCATAAATATTCACTATTACTTTGCATATTTTCTACCATCTGTATATTGTAACTAATTATATCTGTAATTTGATAATTTTTCTTTCTACATTAGATCTTGGGAGTTATTAACATAAAGAGACTTGCCTCACTTTATTAAATTTTTTAACTGCTACAATTTCCCACTCTCCTATTGAAATATTTAAGCTATTTCCAAGTTTCCTCTTTTACAATTGATGCTACAGTAAAAATCCTTATACTTGAAACTATATCTTATTAAAATTTGAATTTTCAACAGGGACAGGAGACTCTTATAACCAATAAATATTTCGAGAACTTTTTTAAAAGGGTTTCAATTGAACTTCATATCTAAGAGAAACCAGATGACAGTCTTAAAATAATTCAGAACCAATTATTTTGTACTAGATCATCTCAAGAAAAGGATTCTGATCTTTTCTGGAACTTTATCAATCAACATTATCCCCACTCTAATCATGAAAAGCAATTACTTCAGATGTTTTCATAAACAATGTGTAACTCAATCAAGTACAAATTATTAATGGACACTGGTTATGGAAAGAGGTATATAAATAAGATAATAGTGTCCTAATATTGAATAATTTTCTACAGTAGAAATTATATAGCCAACAATAATTAGTACACCCTAATTATTATGATTATATTAACACTCTCTACCATAAAAGACCTTTACTTCAAGACAAGAACAAAATATTTTATATTAATAAATGATTATAGTAGAAACTGGATCATAAATAGAAGTATGAGTTCTTAGCATATGCTAACACTAAACAAAACATGATGACCTCAGATTACATTTAAAACTTCATAAGAGTACATATTTAGCTTCAAAGTTGGAGACTAATCAAATAATAGAGTACTAGCTGATTTTGATTAAGCTAAACAATTTAATTTTCTGAGGGAGATAATCATTTTATAGAATATACAGTTCCATAAAAAGACTTAATAAGTCTTAGCTAATCCTTACCTTATTTTTTTTTCTTTTAATTTACTTTTTTATTGAAGGGTAATTGCTTTAAGAATTTTGTTGTTTTCTGTCAGATCTCAACATGAATCAGCCATACATAAACAGCTATACATATATCCCCTCCCTTTTGAACCTCCCCCCATCTCCCTCCCCATCCCACCCCTCTAGATTGATACAGAGCCCCTGTTTGAGTTTCCTGAGCCATACAGCAAATTCCTGTTGGCTATCTATTTTACATATGGTAATGTAAGTTTCCACATTACTCTTTACGTACATCTCACCCTCTCCTCCCCTCTCCCCAAGTCCCTATGTCTATTTTCTATGCCTGTTTGTCCACTGCTGCTCTCTAAATAAATCCTTCAGTACCATTTTTCTAGATTCTGTATATGTGCATAAGAATACGATCTATGCACCTTATCTTTCTCTTTCTGACTCACTTCACTCTGTATAATAGGTTCTAGGCTCATCCACTTCATCAGAACTGACTCAAATGTGTTCCTTTTATGGCTGAGTAATATTCCATTTTGTATATATATATATCACAACTTCTTTATTCATTCATCTGTTAATGGATATCTAGGTTGCTTCTGTGTTCTAGCTATTGACATGGAATATTTATAGTTCTAAAACTATTTATAGTTCCAAAAAGACAAGTGTCTTTTTCAATTTTGGTCTCCTCAGGGTATATGCCAAGGAATGGGGTTGCTGAGTCATATGGTGGCTTTATTCCTAGGTTTTTAAGGAATCTTCATACCATCTTCCATAGTGACTGTATCAATTTACATTCCCACTAACAGTGCAAGAGTGTTTCCTTTTCTCCACACTCTCCCAAGCATTTATTGTTTGTAGATTTTTTGATGATGATATTTCTGACAGGTGTCAGACAACCACCTCATTGTGGTTTTGATTAGCATTTCTCTAATAATGAGCAATGTTAAGCATCTTTTCATGTATTTGTTAGCCATCTGTATGTCTTCTTTGGAGAAATGTCTGTTTAGGTCTTTTTACCACTTTTTGATTTAGTTGTTTGTTTTCTGGCATTGAGGTGTATGAGCCACTTGTATATTTTGGAAATTAATCCTTTGTCAGTTATTTCATTTGCTATTATTTTCTCCCATTCTGATGGTTGTCTTTCCACCTTCTTACTGTTTCCTTTACTGTGCAAATTAAGTTCAATCAGGTCCCACATGTTTACTTTTGTTTTTAATTTTTCTTACTCTAAAAGGTGGGTCATAGAGGATCTTGCTTTGATTTATGTCATCAAGTGTTCTGCCTATTTTTTCCCCTAAGTTTCACAGATTCTGGTCTTACATTTAAGTCTTTAATCCATTTTGAGATTATTTTTCTGTATGGTGTTAGGAAGTGTTCTAATCTCATTCTTTACATGTAGCTGTCCAGTTTTCCCAGCATGATTTATTGAAGAGGCTGTCTTTGCCTCATTGTATATTCTTGCTGCTTTTGTCAAAAATAAAGTACCCATAGGCCCATGGGCTTATTTCTGGGCTTGCTATCTTGTTTCATGGTATATATTTCTGTTTTTGTGCCAGTACCACACTGTCTTGATGACTGTAGCTTTGTAGTATAATCTGAACTCAGGAAGATTGATTCCTCCAACTCCATTCTTCTTTCTCAAGACTACTTTGGCTATTTGGGGTCTTTTGTGTTTCCATATGAATTGTGAAAAAAAAATTTTTTTTAGTTCTGTGAAAAATGACATTGGTAATTCAATAGGGATCACACTGAATCTGTAGATTGCATTTGGTAGTATAGTCATTTTCACAATATTGATTCTTCCTACCCAGGAAAATGAAATATCTTTCCATCTGTTTATGTCATCTTTGATTTCTTTCATCAGTGTCATACTTTTCTGTGTACACTTCTTTGGTCTCCTTAGGTAAGATTATTCCTAGATATTTAATTCTTTTTGTTACAATGGTGAATGGGATTGATTCCTTCTTTTTCTGATTTTTCATTGTTATTATATAGAAATGCAACTGATTTCTATGTATTGATTTTGTATCCTGCAACTTTGCTAAATTCACTGATTAGCTCTAGTAATTTTCTGATACTATCTTTAGGGTTTTCTATGTACAGGATCATGTCATCAGCAAACAGTGAGAACTTTACTTCTTCTTTTCCAATCTGGATTACTTTTATTTCTTTTTCTTCTCTAATCCTGAAGCTAGGACTTCCAAAGCTATGTTGAATAATAGTGGTGAAAGTGGACATCCTTACCTTGTTCCTGATCTTAGGGGATATGCTTTCAGTTTTTCACCATTGAGAATAATGTTTGCTGTAAACTTATCATACATGGCCTTTACTATGTTGAGGTAGGTTCCTTCTATGCCCATTTCTTGAAGAGTTTAAATCACAAATGGGTGCTGAATTTTGTCAAAGGCTTTTTCTGCATCTATTGAGATGATCATATGGTTTTTACCTTTCAATTTGTTAATATGGTGCATCATATTGGTTGATTTGCATATATTGAAGAATCCTTGCTTTCCCAGAAAAAAACCAACTTGATCATGGTGTATGAGCTTTTTTATGTGTTGTTGAATTCTGCTTGCTAAAATTTTGTTGAGCATTTTTGCATGTATGTTCATCAGTGAAATTGGCCTGTAGTTTTCTTTCTTTGGGTTATTTTTCTCTGGTTTTAATATCAGGGTAATGGTGGCCTCGTAGAATGAGTTTGAAAGTGTTCCTTCCTCTGCAATTTTGAAATAGTTTTAGAAGCATAGGCATTAGCTCTTCTCTAAACGTTTGACAGAATTCTCATGTAAAGCCATCTGGTCCTGGGATTTTGTTTTTTGGGAGAATTTTGATCACAGCTTCAATTTCAGTGCTTGTAATTGGGTTGTTCATAATTTCTATTTCTTCCTGGTTCAGTCTTGGAAGATAGAACTTTTGTAAGAATCTGTCCACTTCTTCCAGGTTATCCATTTTATTGTCAGATAGTTGTTCATAATAGTCTCTTATAATCCTTTGTATTTTGCATTGTCTGTTGTAACCTCTCCTTTTTCATTTCTAATTTTGCTGATTTGATTCTTCTCTTTTTTTCTTGATGAGTCTGGCTAAATGTTTCTCAATTTTGTTCAGAACCAGCTTTTAATTTTATTCATCTTTACTATTGCTTCCTTCATTTCTTTTTCATTTATTTCTGCTTGGATCTTTATGATTTCTTTCCTGCTATGATTTCTGGGGTTATTTTGTTCTTCTTTTTCCAGTTGTTTTAGGTGTAAAGTTAGGTTGTCTATTTGATGTTTTTCTTGTTTCTTGAGGTAGGATTGTATTGGCATAAACTTACATCTTAGAACTGCTTTTGCTGCATCCCATAGGTTTTGAGTTGTCATGCTTTCATTGTCATTTGTTTCTAGAAATTTATTGATTTCCCTTTTATTTTTTCTTTCAGTAATCTGTTGGTTATTTAGAAATGTGTTGTTTAATCTCCATGCATTTGTGTTTCTTACAATATTGTCCTTGTAATTAATATTTAGTCTTATAGCGTTGAGATCAGAGAGATGCTTAATACAATTTCAATTTTCTTAAATTTACTGAGGTTTGATTTGTGACCCAAGATGTGATCTATCCTGGAGAATGTTCTGTGTGCTCTTAAGAAGGTGTATTCTTCTGCATTTGGATGGAATGTCCTGAAGATATCAATGAAATACATCTTATCTAATGTATCATTTAAGGCTTCTGTTTCCTTATTAATTTTCTGTTTTGATGATCTGTCCATTGGTAAATTGGGGTGCTAAAGTCTCCTACTATTATTGTGTTACTGTCAATTTCTCCTTTTATGTCTGTTAGTGTTTGTTTTATGTATTGAGGTGCTCCTATGTTGGGTGTATAGATATTTGCAATTGTTATGTCTTCCTCATGGATTGACCCCTAGATCATTATGTACTATCCTTCCTTATCTCTTGTAATCTTCTTTATTTTAAGGTCTATTTTGCCTGATATGAGGATTGCTACTCCGGCTTTCTTTTGCTTCCCATTTCCATGGAATATATTTTTCCATCCTCTTGCTTTCAGTCTATATGTGTCTTTAGGTCTGAAGTGGATTTCTTGTAGACAGCATATATATGGGTCTTGTTTTCATATCCATTCAGCCAGTCTGTGTCTTTTGTTTGGAGTGCTTAATCCATTTACATTTAAAGTAATTATTGATATATATGTTCCTATTGCCATTTTCTTAATTGTTTGGCATTGATTTTGTAGATCTTTTTTCTTATCTTGTATTTCTTGACTATATAAGTCCCTTTAACATTTGTTGTAAAGCTGGTTTGGTGGTACTGAATTCTCTTACTTTTGCTTGTCTGAAAAGCTTTTTATTTCTCCATCAGTTATGAATGAGATCCTTGCCAGGTCCATTAATCTTGGCTGTAGATTTTTCCCTTTCATTACTTTAAATATATCCTGCCACTCCCTTCTGGCCTGCAGAGTTTCTGCTGAAAGATCATATGTTAAGCATATGGGGTTTCCCTTGTATGTTACTTGTTGCTTCTCCCTTGATGCTTTTAATATTCTTTCTTTGTGTTTAGTCTTTGTTAGTTTGATTAGTATGTTTCTTGGTGTGTTTCTTCTTGGGTTTATCTTGTATGGGACTCTTTGGACTTGAGTCTTGGACTTGATTGACTGTTTCTTTTTCCATTTGGGGGAAATTTTCAACTATAATCTCTTCAAAAACTTTCTCATATCCTTCCTTTTTCTCTTCTTATTCTTGGACCCCTATATTTCAAATGTTGGTGTGTTCAATATTGTCCCAGAGGTCTTTTAGACTGTACTCAGTTATCTTCATTCTTTTTTACTTTATTCTGCTCTTCAGAAGTTATTTCCACCATTTTATCTTTCAGCTCACTGATTCGTTCTTCGGCTTCAGATATTCTGCTATTGATTCCTTCAAGAGTATTTTTAATTTCAGTAATTGTGTTGTTTGTCTCTATGTTTATTCTTTAATTCTTCTAGGTCTTTGTTAATTGATTCTTGCATTTTCTCCATTTTCTTTTCAAGGTTTTAGATCATCTTTCCTATCATTATTCTGAATTCTTTTTCAAGTAGTTAGCCTATTTCTTCTTCATCGATTTGGAATTCTGTTTTCTAGTTTGTTGCTTCATTTGTGTAGTATTTCTCTACCTTTCTCTCTTTTTTTAAAAACTTATTATGTTTGAGGTCTCCTTTTCCCAGACTTCAGGTTGCATTCTTTCTTCCTTGAGGTTTCTGCCCTCCTATGGTTGGTCCAGGGGTTTGTGTAAGCTTCCTATAGGGTGAGATTTGTGCTTAGTTTTTGTTTGTTTGTTTTTCCTTTGATGGGCAAGGCTTAGTGAAGTGATAATCCTGTTTGCTATTGATTGAGTTGTATTTTTGTTCTGTTTGTTGTTTAGATGGGGCGTCCTGCACAGGGTGATACTGGTGGTTGGGTGATGCCAGGTCTTGTATTCAAGTGGTTTCCTATGTGTGAGTTCTCACTATTTGATACTCCTTAGTATTAGTTCTCTGGTTGTCTAGGGTCTTGGAGTCAGCACTCCCACTCCAAGGCTCAGGGCCTGATCTCTGGTCAGGAATGAAGATTCCATAAGTGATTTGTTATGGCATTAAGTGAGATTAAAACAAATATCCAAAAACGGTAAACTAAAGATGAACCCCTGACAAATGGCAGTTACAAAATCAGGCAAATAATAATTAAAATAATGGAATATACACATATACATACACACCCATGAGCAAAGTCAGAACAGTCCAACAAAAATAAAGTACAGCAAACTGACCCAGCAAACAAAGAAAATAAAAAATTATATTTACCAGTGAAGAATAAAACTAACTAAAGCACAAGGTGGAAAGCAAAAGTAAAGGAAGGTGCCAAGTAGGGAATAAGGCAATGAAAACAAAACTAACAAATATGTTGAGAGGAAAGGAAAGAAAGAAAAGAAAGAAGAATAGATATGCAAAGTTAAATAGAGGTAGATGAAGATTTGTATCCATTAAAGACTAACTGCAAGGGGAAGTGAACAGTAGGAAAGATAAACAAAGGAATAAATGTAGAAAAAATATAATAGGTTTAAAAAGTTAAAATTATAAAAAAGAGGAAAAAAGTAAGAAAGGAAAGAAGAAGAAGAAAGTAAAAGCGGGGGGGGGGGGGGGGGGGGGGGAAACTCCACAGAACTGCAAAAGCCCATCATAGAGGCAGAGGTTTATAAACAACGATAAAAAGTGTGACTGAATATACACATATACACCCATAAGCAAAGTCAAAACAGTCTAACAAAAATAAAGTACAATAGATTGACCAGGCAAACAAAGGAAACCAAAAATCTTGTCTACCGGAACAAAACTCACTAAAGCACATGCTGGAAAGCAAGGCTAAATCAAGGTGCCAATTGGGGGATAAAGCAATGAAAATAAAACTAACAAATATGTTGAGAGGAAAGGAGAGAAAGAAAAGAAAGAAAGAATAGATATGCAAAATTAAACAAAAGTAGATAAACAATATTTATATACATTAAAGATTAACTGCAAGGGGGAAAAGAACAGTAGGAAAAGCAAACAAAGGAATAAATGTAGAAAAAATAATACAGGTTTAACAAATTTAAATTTAAAAAAAAAAGAGGAAAACTCCATAAAACTGCAAAAGCCCAACAAAGAGGCAGAGGTTTATAACAACAATATAAAATGTGATTGAGAAAGATAAAAGGTCAAAAGCTTAATTGGATTTCTTAGTACCAATAAAATCGACAACTACAAGCGGGGGGGAGGAAAAAGAAAAAAAAATCTGAAAGAATCTACAGAACAAGTCAAAACGTAATAATAATAAATGTTTTTCTTGAGTCACTGCTGTCAGAGTCCTTTCCCTCGCTGGGAATCACAGCCCACCTCGCCTCCCTGGGATGCCCTCCACCACTGCGCTGGTCTCTGGACCTGCTGTGGGGGCAGCTCGGATTCTAATCTGGTCCTGCTCCTCTGTGTTCTTGCCTCCAGTGTCCACAGCTATTGGAACTAGTGCGTTTTCTTTTGCGGGAGCTCTCAGTGACCTTTCATATATTCCATAAAGACAGAATCTGCCTAGTTGATCGTGTGGATTTAATCTGCTGCTTGTACAGCTGGTGGGAAGGTTTGGGGTCTTCTTCCTTAGTCACATTGCCCCTGGGTTTCAATTGTGGTTTTATTTCCACCTCTGCATGTGGGTCGTCCACTGGGGTTTGCTCCTGAGGCTGCCCTGGAGGACCTGGGTTTGCCCCATGAGGGCCAGGGGTGGGGGTGCTGCAGCTGCTTGGGTCACAGAGTTCTGGCAGCACCAGGTACTCAGGGTGTTGGCTACTAGGGCAGCAGGAAATACAGTGCTCTAGAAGGGTATGGCAACCAGTTTTGACCAATACGCTCCAGTATTCTTGCCTGGAGAACCCTCCTCCCTGACAGAGAAGCCTGGCACAGTCTCCAGGGTCGCAAAGTGTCGGACACGACTGAAGTGACCCTGCGTGCATAGACGCAAGGCCTTTTTTGCCGGTGGCAGCTCAGCCCCGGGGAGAGCCGAGCGTGAAGGTGGCGCAGCTGCTTGGCTTGGGGGACCCGGGCGGCGCCGAGTGTGCAGGGACACGGACCGCCTTGGCTGCAGGAGTCATGGCCCCGTCAGAGTCTTCTTTCAAGCCTCTTGCAGCTGGCGATCAGAAGGCCTCTTCGGCCAGTCTTTCTCCGTACCCTCCGCCAGTGCAGGCACGTAGACGGCCCCCCTGGCTGGTGTCCTAGTCTGTCGATGGGCGCATCAGGCACTTGAAGGGGCCCCTGGGTGGGTCCTCTGAGTTCAGTGCACCAGGCGTTTGATGGGCCAGCCTCTCTATTGTTCAGCTGCCAGTTATGGCGTGTAGGGGGGAGAGTCACCCAGGCACCCCCTACGTGTGACTCAGCAGTATCGCCTTGCTTCCACGGCTGCCCAGCTTTCCTCCACAGGCACTTCCCACCACATCTCCTCCCTCACACCCCCTCAATCCGACTCTCTGCAGTCAACAGCAGCCCTTGTCCTGGGATTGCCCCACAATCCCTAAACTCAAATTCCCAGCTGCTGCACCTTCCTGGGGATCTACATCCCTGTCCAGGGTATGTCCAGGTATGTCCAGACAGTCCTGAGGCAAGGACTGTCTGATTCTCATTCCATTTAGGCTGCCGCGGATCAGCTGTTTCACTCCCAGCCCTAAATGTTTCTCCTCTGACTCAGACAACTGCCCTGATGTGGGGATCGAACCCCTGCTTCAGTTCCCCCACCCACTGAGGGCAGGTCCAGTCCTACTGACACTGCTGTTGTCCCTCCTAGTTCCTTCGTCCTACCAAGTTTGGCGTGGGTTTATATATTCTTTTCTGCTGCTCAGGTACTCCTGTCTGCTCTCAGCTGATGTTCTGCATGCACTTCTTTGTCTGAAGGTGTATTCCTGATGTATCCATGGAAAGAGATATTCTCCACATCCACCTACTTCTCCTCCATCTTGTTCTTTCCTAATCCTTACCTTATTATTTAGGGGAAGCATTGATCATAAACATTAAAAAAACACCATTATCCCCTCTAATTTTCAATTTACTCAGAAGATGACTTAGGAAGTGGCACCGCAGCAAGTTCTAAGGACTCAACATTGCACTAGAAATCAAAGTAATAGACTTCTAGATTCCATTCATCACAAATTAGTTATGTGTATGTTCAGGAGTCTTCAGACCTCTGGCCTTCAACTTCTTTCTGAGTAAAATAAAGATACAGTGACCTCTAACTTTTCTTCTAAGATTTATTTTAACACAACTTTATTTATTACTTACTCAAGCAAGTCAACTTATATTTACCAAGTTCCTACCATGTGGCAGTCACTCGGCTAGGCACTATAAAATTATAAATGATAGAATATAAAGATTTTGCTTTAAGTGAATGTTAATTCTCATCCTCTATTTAACAAAATATATTCTGACACATTAACTTCCAAAATAAAACACTTAAGTGGCACCTGAAAGTCTTTGTGCTTCATAAACACACATCTATGTCATCATCCACAGGCTGTATGAATTTTGGTGCTTTTATAGGGAACATGCAATAAGAGTATAAATTTATTTATTAGGAAACATCTTTTGTTCATTTGCATATCTTCAGGGCTTAAGACAATGTTTGCTTTAGCATACAACAGATACTCAATAAAGAGAGTTGACTTAAAACATGTATCTAATAATTTCTTGTTCAACAATAATGAAAATACAAGTACAAATGAGAACCAGTGACAGTACCTTTAATTCATTCCCTGAGAAAACTTAACTACCTGCTTTTAGAAATATACATTTATAATCACAAAAGAATATGGATGAATAGATATTGAAACAACTTCAAAGAATTTATTATGTGCTGATGAAGACAATGCATGTGTATGAACAAATAATCATATACAGTATGGCTCAGTATCTTAAAAGAAATGCAGACACAAAACAATGAGACTTCAGGAAGATTCTTCTGACTTCATCACATTCTAATCCAAAATCTGAATATTAATACTCAAATTTTGAAAACCTAAAAAGGTGACATTGTTTTCTGAATGTTAGAAGAACAAAGAAATGAATAGGCCAAAATTAAGGAAAGCTTCGTTTATTTTACCTCTTTCCAGGCATCACCCCTAGGTAACTCATTACAGGGGTTTACCACTTCTGTTCCATATTCTTCCAGAAATCCCCAGAATATATGGCTATCCTGTCCCCTACCTCTTCAAGTTGAAAACTACATATTTTCTTATCAAAGTCCATTATATTCCAAAGTCCATATTATTCTTCCTTCATCTTAAAGTGTTCAGAATAACAATTCAATAGAACCAAAATTTTTGTAAACACAAAATAAAACTTGAAACCATTTGTCTCTGTCAGAACTGAGGGTTTTTCAAGTAATCTCCTCAGAAAAGTTGTTTATTCTGTTTTTGCTTTGTTTAATCACAAGCATAAAAGTAATTGACAGTATTTCCCAAAGACCCAGAGGGGTTAGTTTGGCTGGACTGACAAATCCTCAGGAGAAATGTTTTTTAACTGATGAAAAAGAAATTATACTTTTTTCTTTAGAATATAAACAAACACTCTAAATGATATCTGTTTCAAAAGTTCATGAAAAGTGACCTCAGCAGACTAATTAGTGTCTATGTTGACACATCAATTTGCAACCTAATTGTTTATTTAACTGCTAGTTATTTTTTTCCTCAAGGTTGATAGCACTTTTTAAACCATGTTTAAGAGCCAGCAAATTAATCATTTATTTAATCATTAGTTCTCTAGGACTTGATTGCAAAATGCTATTTAAGAGACAATGTAACAACTAAAAATCAATGAGAATGCTGAAAGAAGAAAAGAGTAAATAATATTTTACCAGGTTACTAGAAAAATTATTTCCCCCTATTTCTCTGAAGTCTTTTCACCATGCAAAAGTATTTGGATTTTTAAGTTTATTCCCTATTTTCAGCAACTTACAATGATCCTGACAAATGTCTGTTTAGCTTTTGTTTTGTTTCATTTCACATCTTTTTTAAAAATATCATTTAAATGTAGCAGATTTATAATATTGAACAGCAAAGTGATTTTTTTACAGATCATATTCCATTCAAGATATTGAATATAATACCCTGAGCTATAAAGCATATCCTTGTTGCTTATCTAGTTTACGTATAGTAGCTCATATCTGTTAATCCCATACTCTTTAATTCTCCCTCCCTCCTCCTTTTCCATCTTTTTCTCTTTCTTTCTAAATCTTTTCAGTCTTCAGTATTCTTCTCTATCTACCATCACTTAGAATGTCCTAGAGTTAAATCCTGTGTAAGCAATAAGCCATCCTGTCAACAAATCATCCAAAACCTCTCATAAAATGATTTCCACAAACTTTTGAGCTTCCTAAGAGATGTCATTTCAAATATAATAACTTTTCATCTGAGTTTAGATTTTTAGTTTAGCTGGGTAACTGAGAGAAGAAGCATATCTAAATTTCCACCAGGTCTTTCCATCTGAACTTATTTTCTCTGGATGGCATTTTTTTCTTTCCCCTTACACCTGACACATATTCATTTCTCTCCTATATGGTCTGAGTATGTACATGCATGCACATATACATATGTACATACATATAACAGCATGAGAAATTTTCTTCTTCCCCTCTTATTCTGTCCTTCCTTCACATAAATGTAAAATTCTCCAGGTGTTAAATAAGAAAAAAACAAGTAAGAGATGAAATGAAATATAACAGAATTTAGGATAGGGGATTAAACAGCGTGAATGTGCTCAGTTGCTTCAGCTGCCCGCCTCTTTGTGATCCTATGGACTGGAGCCCACCAGGCTCCTCTTATTCTCCAAGTAAGAATAATGAAGTGGATTGCCGTGCCCTCATCCAGAGGATCTTCCTAACCCGGGGATCCAACCCACATCTGTGTCTCCTGCATTGCAAGCAGATTCTTTATTGCTGAGCCACTGGGGGAGCCCAGGGGATTAAACAGAAATATTGACAACTCAGCAGGATGGACAGGAAATGATGATACAGCTTGAAACAATTGGTTTAATAAAGCGAGAAATAATGGAATACAAGAAAAGAAATGGACTCGTCAGAGTGATTCAAGTCTTGGAGGGTCTGGCAGAAGAACTCCATGAATAAACTCAGGACAGAAAAGTCTTCAGTGCCTCGGGAGGAGCAGGTGCAGAAGCTGACTCTGAGCTGACTTGAACAGTGGAAGCCTCCAGATTTCACCTAAAGAAGGCTGCTTTGGCTCACACAAGGGAACTGAGCCTGAAGTAAAGACCTACTCTTTGCATTTCTATCAACTGTCGTTCTTAGAACTGGACTTCACCATCACACCAATTTAATGCTAAGAACTTGGCAGAGGAGAGACCTCACAAATGACTTCAATACAACACACAGTTGAGAACTGGAGGCATGGAAGGATCAGAGAAATGATAGAAAAGATTACCATTCTATAATGTAAAACAGCATGGATTCAAGTCATTGAAAGAGGTGAAAAGTCCTGTTATTACTAAAATGTTATAAACATTTTATTTATTAGCATAATTCCTCATTATCAGTGCATTTAACAATCCATTGACCATCCTCTGCTAACTTCTAAGTCAGTGGTTCTTAGGAGTTTTGGACTTTAGGAATATTTTACACTCAGAGTTAGCAAAAACCCCTAGGAGTTTTTGTCTACATTGGCTATATATATCAAAATTTTCTATATTTTAATTTAAAATAGAAAAATATAAACTATGTATTGAGTTAGTTTATTAAAAGAAACATGTTACATGTTAACTTAAACTCATAATTTTATGAAGAATAACTATCTTCCAATAACCAATAACAATTTTTTTTCCATTTATTTTTATTAGTTGGAGGCTCATTACCAATAACAATTTGAGAAGAATGGCATCACTTTACATGTTTAATGTCTAATGCCTGGCTTACTGGAAGATAGCTGGGTTTTCAAATTTCCTTCTGTACTGAAATTGTTGTGATATCACATGACATGTAATCTCTAGAAAACTACACTATATGCACATGAAAAAATAAAATTTAAAAACAATATCTTACCATTATTATGAAATTATTTTGATCTCATGAACTTCTGAAAGCGTCTTACAGAGCCACACTGAGACTCTCTGCCCAAAGTCACTGCTGCTCCCAAGCCAGCCCACATTTCCGTCACGAAAGAACATAACTGGTCTCCCTTTCTCTTCAGTGCAAATACATCACAATGATGAGGCAAATCCTTGGGAAAATAAATTAAATCATAACTTTTTATCTGTACCCTCAATCTTAAAAATGATTTTGTAAAAACTTGAAGATGACAACTCTAATATAGGCCAGTTATAGATATATTGTCCATGGGATTCTCCAGGAAAGAATATTGGAGTGGGTTGCCATGCCTTCCTCCAGGGTATGTTCCTGACCCAGGGATAGAACCTGTGTCTCCTGCATCTCCTGCATTGGCAGGTGGGTTCTTTATCACTAGCACCAACTGGGAAGTATGTGTGTGTATATATATACACACACATACATACACAAATATATACATATATGTATTTAAACTTCATAATAATCTTGACCAATAAGTAAAGCAAGCAATGTTCTTATGTCAGAGTTTTAGTTATAAGAAAACTGAGGCTCTCTGAGGAAAAACAGCTGCCCCAAGAACAATACACTTATGCATCTAGTTAAATTGAGACGGCTAAATGTAGCTGAATATTGTGCTCAACAATATGATCTCAACAAAAAGAAAATGAGGAGAAATGAGGTCAAGAAATACAGTGTATCCATTTTGCTATTTCTGTGGTTAGCACTGAACTTCCTAGAATCTCCCTTTTTCTATAAAAAAAGAGAAGGGAGTCAGTTAAACTAAGAGTTTCTCTTATGCCAACATTTGTAACACTAAGAATAACTTTTTGACTGTTAGTTATTTGTCCCTCAGGTTTCTCTAAAAAAGTAATTAAACTATCAATATTTGAGTGGGTTTCTTTTTATTTTCTCTCTTGCCCTATTTTCAAACCTTATTTTCATTAGTATTTTTCTACTCTTCAGGGAAATCTATGGGCTGACCCCAGTGTGGCTAACTGGGGGTGGAATCACTAACTAGATCAATCATTCACTCCCTGTGTTCCTGAGACAGAAGAAATCCAAGCAGTAAACTTTTACACTAACTTCTCTTTGGTGAATACTGAAATAATTCAGAATCAGCAAGTTCAAGCTGGAATTCATGATGAGGCAAGTCCATTAGCACTCCAGCAAACTCACGTGAACTCTGGAAGGGTTTTAGGGACTGAACTAAGCCTGCTAATTATTTTTAGACTGAATCATATTAGAAATTGAATCTATTCCCTCTTGTACCAGGCTCTGGATGTAAGATGCTCTGGGAGGAGTGTTAACCCTTCAGGACCCACAAGGCCCTAATTTGGGTGGGCTGACATTTAATAGCAAAGGTCTCATATTTCAAATAAGTACCTCTGGGTCTCTTCCTTCTGTGTGGACTTGATGTGATTGATACCCCCCCCCTCCAAAAAAAAAAGAAATATAATCCTGATGTACTTTCATTTACTCAAGACTGGCAGTTACTTTTATCTCTTTCATAATTTCTCTTATTATCCAGTACAGAAAGATTTCAGATACAGCTTAATGTTATTACTCTTTTTTGCCTCTAAAACTTTTGCACTTTCTCACCAACTTAAGTATTTCAATTTGTAGGTTCTAAGTACACAACAAATTCAGTAGGACAAAAACAAAAATCTAGGTCTTGTTCCAAAATATCTTCTACAGCTGCCAAATATTATTTTTATCAGAAGCAATATTAAGATCTTCTCTTTTCCCTAAAACAAAATCCAAGGTCAAGTTCTGATTTGTTTGCTTCCCTAGTCACATCATTCTTTCCAACATAAAATTATTCAGATAGGCTTATTTTCTTTCTCACTACTAACTTTCTTGGTTGAATCCTTAGCAATGTAGCTCTGAATTAGAAAAAAAAAATCTATCTTCTATTGGGAATACCAAATCTTCTGAGTGCTATCAACATTCATTTCCATTGTCCTGATTTAGCCCTGATCCTCTGAATTTCATGCCTGATGCCCTATTACTTTGCAGATCAAATTAATGGTTGTAATTTCAGTGCAAAATTACAATGTTCTTCTTTCAGGAGTTACTTCAGGTAATAATACACTGATTTTATTTTTTTTAATTACTTAGAATACATTTTAAGTAGTGCTGTTAAATATTTGCCATATTTTAGATAAAACTATACATGTAAAAATCAAGAAAAATTAAAATTCATAAGAATAGATAAAGATTCTTTACAAGTATAAAATAAACTATTTTCTGGTCCTGATCCTGGTGCTTCTTTAATCTTCTTTGTTTTGGTAACTTTCTATTCTGTTCAGTGTCCTTGAATGAAGCTTCTAAGATACCATATCTGAAAACTGCAATTTTGAATTTTTCCTCCTTACTAATCCAGGAGGAATGGTCCTGCCCATCATGAAACGAATCCCCTTCCCCACTGAAGACAAAAGTAGGTGTCAGAGGATTCTTCCTGCCTCTGTTGTGTTAAGTGTGAGTCAGGCTACATGAACAGAAAATTAACAGGAGATAGGATGAGTTCTAAGAAATATAAAAAGGGGTTTGAAGGCTTGAGGTTATCAGAGATCCAATAATGGTACTGCATATGGGCAAAGTGATGAAGAGTGTCTTTAATAACACTGTCATACCCACCAAAATGCATGTGTTTTGGTACTTTAAAAATCATGACTTAAGGGAAGGCCATAAAACCAAAAACTGATATTTCAATCACTATATCAGAGCTAAATTAATTATCCAATTCTTTTTACCCTATCAGTCTGAATAAACCTTACATGAGGATAATGTCTGGTCCTCCTTCATCTCGCCTTTCAGGACAAAAGGTACTCAACTCACTTCGAATGATTTCTTGCTAACCAGAACTAAGCAAGATCATGGGGATAATGTTTCCTGTTGTTTCAGGCAGTATGAACCATATAAAAGAAAGCCTAGAAACATGAAATAATAAGATTTATTTAGAGAAGTATAATATTGCTGAGTAGTAACAGAAGAGCTGGTAAGGTAAACTGAATTCTGAGCACAACGAATCCTGAATATGTTACTGGAGAAATAATATCTTTGAAAACATTTGATATTCAATGAATAACTTCAGTCTGGGAAGGATGCTTGCAGGACTGGCATTTTATCAGATTTAAGTATCTTTATGGTGAATTTTGCTAATAGTATACAGAATAGAATGGTACAAAACTGAAGTAGGTGACTTATTGTAAAGTTTAGGAGGAAAGCAGTGAAGATGCCAATTATGGCAGCAATGATGAAAAAGTAGAGGAGGAGACAAAATAAGTGTCAACCTGGAGGTAAAATTGACAGAACATGATGAAGAGATGATGATCGTAAAAGAGAAAACTATAATGTAAGATCATTTTTCAGGTTTCCTACATGGGAAGGAATACACTGTAATTATTTTTCACTGAGGTACAAACAGTGGTATATGTGTCAGGACAGGCAAAAGATTCCTTGAATACAATGATAGCGATTGTTTGCTGAGAATTTAGTTTGCACTTAGCACCACGCTAAATACAAAATGATCTATGTATGGCAAAATTCAAGCACAGATCAGAGTGGAGAGTCTCTTTTCCTTAGAAGGCCCTGCAAAATTAATCATTAAAATGCCAGAAAAGGGATATCAGAAGTGCCTTTCAACAAAATTCCTTTAATTTTAAATGATGTTAAATAATGATCAAGTTTTGAATTGTTTTAAAGGCTCAGACTGAATGAGGACCTCTCCACCATGCCCACAGTCCGCAACTCCACCATTCACACATCTCAGGGGAGAGGGAAGAAAGTCATCCACCCATAGTCCATCCTGTTCCCTGATGGTGTGCCACCTTCTTTGATAAGGCCTGAGAAGACTAACAACTACTCACATCTAATTATAATTTGTATTTATTCAATATGGTGCTTTAGCTGGATCATTCTATCTTCCCTTAAAGAAGTAATATAAGGTATCAAGCACACAAAAATTCTCATAACATCATAGACTCTATAAAGGCCATATGAGATCTATTGCCTTTATTCTCTGTACTTCTGAATAATTTATGCATTGTCTTATGGAAATGGAATAAATATATTATACAGAACAATGTTTCCCAGTAAAGCTTCTCAAGCCCACCTAGTCACAGAAGGAAGCATTATTATATGGCAAAGGGCCAAGAATTTCTCCTCCTCTTGAGGCAAGTTTATTTAGAGATTTCCTTATGCATAAATAACACATTTCATAAGTTAAGAAAAACTAACAAAAAAAGACATTTAAAAAACTGCCCAAGATCACATAGCAGCCAAATATCAAACACCAAGTTACAAGCCCATTCTTAAATCCTTCACAGGACTCCCTCTCCCATCAGTTCAGCTTTAGTTATGATGTGGAAATCGAGAGGCTGAGAGATGTTAGAGATGTGCTGTGTACAGCTGGATATTAGCCTGGAGATGCCATGCAAGGCCCAGACTGGCAATAGAGGCAATACAATAATCAGAATGTAATTGGTATTTAAAATGGGAGAAAGCACAATATGACCAGAGAAAAGTGAGAAATAATGTTGTGTTCATAAATAAATTTTTAAGTGCAAAAAAATTGTTCATTTCTATTTCAGATCATAGTCATTACTGAAGGGAAAGAATAAGCAGTTTATCTTCAATAATGTTTTCCTCATAAACCATCTACAGACCAAACACCTGTTTCATGAAAATAGCTCTCAAGTTTGCCATCAAAATTAATAATTTCGCCCATTCTGTTTCATTTCTTAGAAAGTAGTGAGTCATGTAGGAAGGACATATCTGCTTGTAAAAATTATTAATAGACACAGAATTATATCTCAAAGGTATCAGCATATAAATACACATTAAATTTTTAGGGTGTTATTGGAGAATTGTAAAATAAAGATATCAAAAAATCAAAGTAGTTGCATAATAGTTCTTTTAAGGAAATGTAGTGTATTAATAGTACATTAGTGACAATACCTTTTAGGTCACTATATATACATATTTATTTAAATATTGCCAGTTTAATGAGTAAGTGAAAGTGACATCATTATTTGGTTGTATTACTATTTTAGTTCCTTTTCCGAAAACTAGAATCTTTGTTAATTGACCATTTTGACCTACTTGAATTACTTGAATGTGCCCATTTATCTACAAGAAACTGTATAATGGGGCTATCTTTCTATTTAAAACATAATTTATAAGGCTTCTCACATAATTGGTATTATTAGCTTTACTTGTCTTTATATGTTATGGCTTCATTATATTTTCCCTGTAGATATTTATCCATATAGAATTTATTTTCATTTATCATATAAGGCTTCCCTCATAGCTCAGTGGGTAAAAAATCTGCCTGAAATTAGAACTCAATAGGTGTTTTCTTAAAAATAAACAGCCACTTTATAAAGTACTTTATTAAAAATAAATCTTTTCTTTCTAAAATAATATGTCAATTTCTTTTTAGTAACTATGATATTTTAAAGCTTCATATATAATAATAATGCAACCACTCCTAACATGTTGCCATTTTCAGACTTTCTTCTGAATGTTTTTCTTCCCAATGTGTAGAATAAGGTTAATATTTTCCATTTTGATTTTAATGAAAATAGTAAATGTATAGTTTTTATATTTTAGATACAACATTGCATTTTGTAATGGGCTCTCCCATTTTCTACCATTTTTGTACTTCAGTAAAACTTTAGAGATTTTCTTATGAATTTTTCTTTTAAAATTATTTCTTACCACTTTGCAACGTCTTTACTATTATACTAATATTTTTGTTTATTTTGAACAAGTTGTTCCTAACATTTCAGTTCAGTTCAATTCAGTCAGTCAGTTGTGTCTGACACTGCAACACCATGGACTGCAGCACGCCAGGTTTCCCCGTCCAACGTCAACTCCCAGAATTTACTCAAATTCATGTCCACTGAGTTAGTGATGCCATCCAAACATCTCACCCTCTGTCCTCTCCTTCTGCTCCTACCTTCAATCTTTCCCAGCATCAGGGTCATTTCCAAAGAGTCAGGTCTTTGCATCAGGTAGCGAAAGTATTGGAGTTTCAGCTTCAGCATCAGTCTTTCCAATGAATATTCAGGACTGATTTCCTTCAGGATGAACTGGTTGGATATCCTTGCAGTCCAAGGGACTCTCAAGAGTCTTCCTCAACACCACAGTTCAAAAGCATCAATTCTTTGGTGTTCAACTATCTTTGTAGTACAACTCTCACATCCTTACATGACTACTGGAAAAACCACAGCTTTGACTAGATGGACCTTTGCTGGCAAAGTAATGTCTCTGCTTTTTAACATGCTGTATAGGTTGGTCATAACTTTTCTTCCAAGGAGCAAGCGTCTTTTAATTTCAAGGCTTCAGTTACCATCTGCAGTGATTCTGGAGCCCAAAGAAATAAAGTCTCTCACTTGTTTCCCCATCTATTTGTCATGAAGTGATGGAACCAGATGCCATGATCTCAGTTCTAACTTTTAACTTATACATAATCAACTGATCAATTATTTGAGTAATCCTATCTTGTTTTGGGGCTTCCCTTGTGGCTCAATCCTTAAAGAATCTGCCTACAATGCAGGAGACCCAGGTTTAATCCCTGGGTTGTGAAGATCCCCTGGAGAAAGAAATGGCAACCCATTTCAGTATTCTTCCCTGGGAAACCCCATGGACTGGAGAGTCTGGCAGGCTATACCCCAAAAGTCGGACATGACTGAGTGACCAACACTATCTTGTTTTTCCTTCTCTTGCATGCTTCAGAGCTAAGCAAACCTATCCTTCAAAATGAATACTTTTTCACTTCTTTATTTTCAATATCTATATGTATTACTTCATTTTCCTATCTTGTCTTGTGAGTTAGTATTTCCAAAATGGTGTTCAATGATACCAGTTATAACATACTTCCAAACATGCTACAATCAGACTTATTATTTCACCCTTTAATGCAGTTTCCTAGCTGAAACACTCTTTAAAACATTAGTGTCCATCTATGCCTATTTTACTTGGAATTTTTAGAAGTTTTACTTGAAATTTTTGCTAAGTATTATTAAATTTTGTAAAGCTTTTATCATTAGTATTATGAATTACATTGATGGATTTTTATGATTTTCAATGTCATTCCATTTCCAAGAAAATTCTACTTAGTATTGGCATGTTACTTTTTTAGCATATTGCTATATTCATTTTATTAGTCTAATTAAAATTCTAGCATATATTACTAACATTACTTCATTATATAAGCCTTTTCCTATTATTTTTCCAGATTTTCATGTCAGAGCATGACAGCTTCATAAAACAAACTGATGCATCTTTTTAAATTTTGTATTATCTGGGATAGCTTATGTAAAGAGATTATCTGCACTTTAGAAGTTAAATAAAATATTGCAATAAAACCATTTAAACATAACAGATTTTTAATTGTAGGTCTTTAGTTTTCCAAATTCTCTATGGCTATTTGGCTCTTTGAGTCAATTTTATTAGTTTATATATTGCCAGAAAACTATTCATTCATATTAGGTATTAAAATTAATATTGGAAAAATGCATGTAAAATTTTAATCATTTGTATATTTATGGTTGCTCTAGATGGCATCACCTTCTCAATGGACATGAACTTGAACAAACTCCAGGAAATACTGGAGGACAGGGAAGCCTGGCATGCTGCAGTCCATGAGGTTTCAAAGAGTGGGACATGACAGCAACTGAAAAACAACAATAATGCTTATATACTTTCCCTCATCTGTAGGAGTTCTAATATTTTTTATTATATTTACCTCTTTTATTTCAAATCAGACTTGCCAAAAATTTTCCATTTTAGAAATCTATCCATAGAATCAACTTTTAATTTATCTTTTTTGCCTATTATTTTGTTTTACAATTTATCTTAATGAATTTCTTCCTCTGCCTTTCTTGTTTTATTTTATTTTTACATTTTCTTCTAGATTTTAATTATAATCTTATATAGTATCATCCTTTCCTGTAAGTTTTAAGAGTACTCAAGTCCTAGTACTGTCCTCAAAAGTACAGCTATAATTGTGTTCCAGTAAATAGACTCTTGGAGGGCACAAACAGAACCTTGTGCACACCAAGACCAAGGAGAAAGGAGCAGTGACCCCACAGAGAGTGACCCAGACTTGCTCATAAGTGTCCTAGAGTCTCCCGCAGAGGCGTGGGTCAGCCGTGGCCTGCTACAGGGTTGTGGGTACTGAGTGTAGCAGTGCATGCATGGGACCTTTTGAAGGAGGTTGCCATTGTCTTCATTACCTCCACCATAGTTTGGCCCCAAGTAATAACCGGGAGGGAACACAGCCCCACCCATCAACAGAAAATTGGATTAAAGATTTACTGAGCATGGCCCCGCCCATCAGAACAAGACCCAGTCTCCCCTTCAGTCAGTCTCTCCGATCAGGAAGTTTCCATAAGCCTCTTATCCTTCTCCATCAGAGGGCAAACAGACTGAAAACCTCAATGACAAAAGATTAACCAATCTGATCACATGGACCACAGCCTTGTCTAATTCAATGAAACTATGAGCCATGCCATGTAGGGCCATCCAAGATGGATGGGTCATGGTGGAGAGTTCTGACAAAATGTGGCCCACTGGAGAAGGGAATGGCAAACCACTTCAGTATTCTTGCCTTGAGAACCCCATGATCAGTATGTAAAGAGTGCCTGAAGAACTATGGATGGAGGTTTGTGACACTGTACAGGAGGCAGGGATCAAGACCATTCCAAGAAAAAAGACATTTTAAAAGGCAAAAGGGTTGTCTGAGGAGGCCTTACTGATAGCTTTGAAAAGAAGAGAAGTGAAAGGCAAAGGAGGAAAGGAAAGATGTACCCATTTGAATGCAGAGTTCCAAAGAATAGCAAGGAGTGATAACAAAGCCTTCCTTGGTCATCAATGCAAAGAAATAGAGGGAAACAATAGAATGGGAAAGACTAGAGATCCCTTCAAGAAAATTAGAGATACCAAGGGGACATTTCATAAAAAGATGGGCACAATAAAGGACAGAAAATGTATGAACCTAACAGAAGCAGAAGATATTAAGAGGTAGCAAGAACACACAGAAGAACCATACAGAAAAGATCTTCATGACCCAGATAATCACAATGGTGTGATCACTCACCTAGAGACAGACATCTTAGAATGCAAAGTGGGCCTTAGGAAGCATCACACAAACAAAGCTAATGGAGGAGATGGAATTCCAGTGGAGCTATTTCAAATCCTAAAAGATGATGCTGTGAAAGTGCTGCATTCAATATGCCAGCAAATTTGGAAAATTCATCAGTGGCCACAGGACTAGAAAATGTTAGTTTTCATTTCAATCTCAAACAAAGACAATGCCAAATTGTCAGTCTTTGACAATGCCAAAGAATGTTCAAGCTACTGTACGATTGCACTTCTCCCACACACTGGCAAAGTAATGCTCAAAATTCTCCAAGCCAGGCTTCAACGTACATGAACCATGAATTTCCAGATGTTCAAGGTGGTTTTAGAAAAGTCAGAGAAACCAGAGATTAAATTGCCAACATTCACTGGATCATCAAAAAAGCAAGAGAGTTCAGAAAAACATCTACTTCTACTTTGTTGACTATGCCAAAGCCTTTGACTGTGTGACCCACCACAAACTGTGGAATATCCTTAAAGAGATGGGAACACCAGGCCACCTTATGTACCCCTGGGAAGCCTGTATGCAGGTCAAGTATTAACAGCCAGAACTGGACATGGAACAACAGACTGGTTCCAAATCAGGAAAGGAGTACATCAAAGCTGTATATTGTCACCCTGCTTATTTAACTTTTATGCAGAGTACATCATGAGAAACACTGGGCTGGATGAAGCACAAGCTGGAATCAAGATTGCTGGGAGAAATATCAATAACCTCAGATATGCAGATGACACCACCCTTATGGCAGAAAGAGAAGAGGACTAAAGACCCTCTTTATGAAAGTGAGAGAGGAGAGTGAAAAAGTTGGCTTAAAGCTCAACATTCAGAAAACTAAGATCATGACATCTGGTCCCAACACTTCCTGGCAAATAGATTTGGAAACAATGGAAACAGTGAGAGACTTTATTTTTGGGGGTTCCAAAATCACTGCAGATGGCGACTGCAGTCATGAAATTAAAAGACACTTGCTCCTTGGAAGGAAACTTATGACCAAACTAGACAGCATATTAAAAAGCAGAGACATTACTTTGCATTCAAAGGTCCATCTAGTCAAAGCTATGGTTTTTTCAGTAATCATGTATGGATGTGAAAGTTGGACTCTAAAGAAAGCTGAGCACTGAAGAATTGATGCTTTTGAACTGTGGTGTCGGAGAAGATTCTTGAGAGCCCCTTGGACTGCAAGGAGATTCAACCAGTCCATCCTAAACGAAATCAGTCCTGAAGATTCATTGGATGGACCAGTGCTGAAATTCCAAAACTTTGGGCACCTGACACGAAGAACCGACTCATTGGAAAAGACCCTGATGCTGGGAAAGATTGAAGGCAGGAGGAGAAGGGGACGACAGAGGATGAGATGGTTGGATTGTATCACCAACTCAATGGACATGAGTTTGAGTAAACTCCTGGAGTTGGTGATGGAGAGGGAGGCCTGGCTTGCTGCAGTCTATGGGGTTGCAAAGAGTTGGACATGACTGAGCGACTGAAGTATACGAACTGAATTTCTCTTCATTAAATCTAAATAATTTTCAAGGATTTTGACCTTATTTTTTTGTCCAGAGTTTATTTATACTTTATTTTTTATAAGCGCTATGTTTTTCTGTTCTTTGTCATGAAGAACCAAGTAATCAATGAATTGTTTGGTCATTTATTCAGTAATAGGGTCTTCCTTGATGACTCAGATGGTAAACAATCTGTGTGTAATGCAAGAGGTCTGGGTTTTATCCATAGGTAGGGACGATCCCCTAGAGAAGGGAATGGCTACCCAATCTGGTACTCTTGCCTGAAGAATTCCATGGACATAGGAACCTGGTAGGCTACAGTCCGTGGGGTCGCAAACAGTCATACAGGACTAAGCAACTAACACTTTCACTAATACTTTATTCAATAATATTATCAACAATCGAAATTAACACTAACAATTATGCAATGCTACTATTTCCATGTTAGCAATCTTTTCCTTTTTGACTCATTGCAAGATCAATTTTTTTTAAAAAATTACTTAGCCTTAAGAATAATGTATATCTTCTCTTTGAGAGTTACAATTTTCTGTCTGTTTTTTTTTCGTTGTTGCTGCTGTTTTTGTTTATATACTGCTATTTTCCCACAAGAAAAGTATCTGCACTTTGTTAGTGCTCAAAATATAATTTTTGAAGTTATTAATATATACTGTCTTTAACCTGATCTCTATATACTTTCGGTATTAAGTGTATCTTCAATTAACTTCTTATTGAAATAAGTTTACTTTTATTCCCCGTAATTCTTTGTTATTGAGCTACACTTTAATATTAATATTGTCACTTCTCCTTATTTGATATATATTAGACAGTTTTTCTTACCCTTAAAGTTTCCATTGTCATTTTATTTTATATATTCTTCTTGTAAATAAATCATTGCTGAATTTCTGTTTTTTATACTTACTACCATTTTCCTGTTTTTCTGTAGAGGAATTCAGTTCTTTGGCTGAATTTCTCTGATGTCTTATATACTTGTTTTTATTTTTCTCATATTTAATCACTATGTATGTTAATACTTATTTCCTCTTCATCTAATTCTTATTTCTCTGAATTCATCAAAGAATCCTTCTCATTTTCTTTGCATTCCCAACCTTACTATCAGGAGTTATAATGTAACACACATGCTTTTATTTTTATATTAAGACTCAATAACAAATATGCCTATTCACTAAGCTACTTATACCATCTCTTACATAGTATCTAGCAGAATAAAATCCATCACCTTCTCTTTCCCCAACATTTATGGAGAACTTTTTTGTATACTTTAGCTTTCACCAATAGTCCTGTTGTTTACTTTGACCAGAAAAACTATGTAAAAAAAAGAGAGGACACTCACACAAACAACTCTTTTTCTTCTTTAATATCTTTCTCTTTTTTAAAAATTAATCATATAAACAGAGATTTGTTCTTTCTTCAAGTGTTTCAAATATTTTGTAAAATAAGTGCTTTCATATAAAACATGTTGTAACACATGGAATAGTGTGATTCATTCAAGAACCAAGAAATTATTTATTTATTCCACAATACATATTCAGGACTAATCATAATACACTGCTAGATGTATATACTAAAAATGCAAAATTAAAATAAAAGAAGTCTCTCACTGCTTCTGGGTTAGAAAAGCAATGTAAAATTAACTATGAACTAAATTTCAGTAAATTAAAAAGGATGGTTTGTTGAGGATCTAAATACAAGTTACAGAAGATCAGAGAATGAAGAAATTACTGCTAGGAGATGGTATACAAGAAGTGATAACATAATAAATAAATGAGATTTGTCTGTGATGTTGCTTTGGGAAGAAGAATCCAGGTTTCACAAAACATTTTGGATTCAGAATTAGGAGATTTAGGTTTCTGAAAAGCATCAGGAGAAAGGCTACTGAATACAATGAAGACAGATCACAAAGGGCTCAGATGCCTAATAGTGTACTCCTGGGAATTTTAAAACCATTAAATAAAAATAACTTCCTAAGTCCATCTTATATCTTTATAGTTACAAAGATTTCCAAGGACTGACTTCTAAATATAGTGGTACAGTGAACCAACTATGAAACAAGAATACATGCTTCCTCATCTCAAGTTTTATAATGACCTATAGCAATTTAGAAAGCCACTTAGCTATTTTTTATACTTTTTTTCTCACCTTAAAATTAATACTTGAGAAATAAAAGATTAATGATTGGAAAACATAACTTGTTGGCTAAAGGAATGTAAATTTTATTCTTTTCTTAGAAACCACTGAAATAGTAAATTTCCAAATTTTCTGACAGATTCTTTCCAACTCAGGTTTCTAAGACAGTGTCTATTCTCTCTTCTCACCAACTGCTCCTTCAATAGTTCTTTCAGCTGTTCCCATTTCAAGTACTAACACTGCCAGTTTTGTTTCTTTTCTAATAATCCTACATCCTATTAATCATATCAATGTGCCATCAATATTTTCTAGTCTTCACACATTATCATAAGATGGGTTATTTTTTCCACCTGTTTCTCTGCATTGCCAACATACTATCTTTCTGAGTCCAAAAGATCACACCTGTGCAATTTGGAAAGCATCCAAAACACTCTGTCAAATTTTAAATTACATTGTCCCTAACTTAGTTCCTTTTGATAGAGTATCAGTAAAGTCGAGTATCTTTTTCATTGATTTTTCACTCAATTTTTATTTAATTCCCATAACATTATTCTTTCCACAGTTCAATCAATTCTGCTAGGTATATTGTTATTTTAAGAACAATGTATATTATTTGAACTGATGAGTCTTCCCTGTATTTTGTAATTTTAAAGCAACAGTAGACACACTGTTCCAAATTCTAACAAACTGAATGAGATGCATACATACATACAGGCTTTTAACAAAGAAATTAAAACCTGTGTGGAAGGAAACCCTTATATCTCAAAGCTGATTTCTATATTCTTTCTTTGAAAATGTACTCTCTTAGTTAATAATTATAAGTTTAGTTTAAAAATACAGTGGAAAAATGTTGCTAAACTTGGCACATTATTGTAATGATACAATTTATCTCCCTAATTTATTACTTCTTTCCTAAACCATCATATCTTACCTGATAGAGTGACATAAATTGAGATCTTAAAGCATAAAGTGTTACAACTGGAAAAGATCCAAGAGATAATTTACTTTAATCACTTTATCCTATAAATGATGAGATTGGTGCACAGATGGACTCATGTTATCCAATATCACATTTCTGGTCATTTTTTTGTAGTCTCCAGAGTTCTAAACTGATGCTATTTTAAATACAGATCTTCCATCCCTTTTCTCTAAACTTTCTAGTGAATATAAAGATATTCATAGTTTCGTTAATTTTGTATGCAATTTTCCCTTCATTGATAGCATTGGAGAAACTGATCAACATCTGCTAACTCCAATCTGCCGATTTCATATGTCTTTAAGTAGCTTTTCCTTTCAACATACTTCAAAATTGGTATCTCATGTGAAAAACAGAAAAATGAAACATGTTTCTAAAAACCCATTAACCAGACCCATATAATAAGATAAAAAATTGAGTCATTTTAGATTTAGTAATAATATAACCAAGTTTTGATTCATGTTTATCTTTCAGGAAAACAAATTCTCCTTGCTGTTTTATTACTAATTTAATAATGAACTGGTATAATCATTTCCAGTCATTCTTTCCTTTTCGAATATGACTCATTTTCAGTACATTTGTTACTCAGGGGAGGAAAGTATCTCCTCTACTAAAATCAATTCTCATTTTTGACCCTCTGTCACCAAACAGAATTGCCCTGATATATTGTATGGACAAGGGCTTCCCGGGGGACTCGGCGGTAAAGAATCTGCCTGCAATGCAGGAGATGCAGGAGACACAGGTTTGATCCCTGAGTCGGGAACTGAGGCCTGAGGCCATAGCAACTCACTCCAGTACTCTTGCCTGGAGAATCCCATGGACAGAGGAGCCTGGCGGGCTACAGTTCGTAGGAATGCAGTCAGACACGACTGAAGCGACTGAGCGCGCACGTACGCACACTATGCATGCACCTGACATCCCCAGGTTCTCACGATTACACCAAGCAGTGTTCTCTTCTTCTGACTTCTGAAAGTGTGAATATGCTTCCTTGTTGCTGGAAGAGGGTAGCAAGTGGGAAGGAAGCAAAAAAGGGACAGGGGTGCTGGGGTGGCTTGGTGCAAAGAGGAAAAGGTGCAAATTCTACCTCATATTCAAGTGCTGAGGTAAGGGGGCGCTGCGGCTTCTCTCCAGATGCAAGCTATGTGTTTCTGTCTGCTCTGAGCATGAATTTTCCCTATGAAGCTAGACACCTTCTTTACATCAGGCTTTATCAAGAGCAGGTATAATTAGGCCATGACAGATTTTGCTGGTTGATGGCGAATCATGGGAAAAAAAGAAGCAAAATACTAAGTTTTTCATGAAGCAAACTATATTTAATTGAAAGGAATGTGACTTTCCTCTGAGACATCACCTTTACCTCCTAATTGCACTAAAATGTCACTTTCAAATGTCTTTCCAAGAAATTATAGTTGGTTGCCTAATGTCAATCACAAGAGTATTAAATTTCACAGATGATTATTATAACAAAGACAGTGTATTAAAAAGCAAAGACATCACTTTGCCCACAAAGGTCTGTAGTCAAAGCTATGGTTTCTCCAGTAGTCATGTATGGATGTGACAGTTGGACTATAAAGAAGGCTGAAGGCTGAAGAATCGATGCTTTCAAATTGTGGTACTGGAGCAGACGCTTGGGAGTCCCTTAGACTACAAGGAGATCAAACCAGTCAACCCTAAAGAAAATAAATCCTGAATATTCATTGGAAGAAACGATGATGAAGTTGAATCTCCAATAGTTTGACTACCTGATGCACAGAGCGGATTCACTGGAAAAGACCCTGATGCTGGGAAACATTGAGGCAGGAGGAGAAGGGGGCGACAGAGGATGAGATGGTTGGATGGCAGCACCAAC